>NW_024037073.1:22082723-22305759 GCF_015706575.1 Patiria miniata | reverse complement strand
TTTAAAATTTTATTTCTTTTGGGGTAAATTGATTTTTTATAGTTAATTTCGTTACCACTAAAAAGTGTGAAAATATGCTTAGTCCAATGGTACGGCCTGCTGACTCTAAATCTGGAGGTTGCGGGTTCAAATCCAGGGTGTGAATTTTAGATTTTAAAATTTTATTTCTTTTTGGGTAAATTGAAACTTTATAGTTTTTTTGTAACCTATAAAAGTGTGAAAATATGCTTAGTCCAATGGTACGGACTGCTGACTCTAAATCTGGAGTTGCGGGTTCAAATCCAGGGTGGGAATTTTACATTTTAAAAATGTTATTTCTTTTGGGTAAATTCAACTTTTATAGTCAAATTCGTCACCACTAAAAAGTGTGAAATTATGCTGAGTCTAATGGTACGGACTGCTGACTCTCAATCTGGAGGTTGCCGGTTCAAATCCAGGGTGGGATTTTCATTTAAAATTTTATTTCTTTTTGGGTAAATTGAAACTTTATAGTTAATTTCGTAACCTCTAAAAGTGTGAAAATATGCTTAGTCCAATGGTACGGACTGTTGACTCTAATCTGGAGGTTGCGGGTTCAAATCCAGGGTGGGAATTTTGCATTTGAAAATTTTAATAATTATTTTTTGGGTAAATTGATTTTTTATAGTCAATTTCGTAACCATTAAAAAGTGTGAAAAGATGCTTAGTCCAATGGTACGGACTGCAGACTCTCAAACTGAAGGTTGCGGGTTCAAATCCAGGGTGGGAATTTTACATTTTAAAATTTATTTATTTTGGGGTAAATTGAAACTTAATAGTCAATTTCGTAACCACTAAAAATTGTGAAAAGATGCTTAGTCCAATGGTACGGACTGCTGACTCTTAATCTGGAGGTTGCAGGTTCAAATCCAGGTGGGAATTTTACATTTTAAAATGTTATTTCTTTTTGGGTAAATTCAACTTTTTATAGTCAATTTCGTAACCACTAAAAAGTGTGAAATTATGCTTAGTCCAATGGTACGGACTACTGACTCTAAATCTGGAGGTTGCGGGTTCAAATCCAGGGTGGGAATTTTACATTTTGAAATTTTATTTCTTTTTGGTAAATTGAAACTTTATAGTTAATTTCGTAACCACAAAAAGTGTGAAATTAGGCTGAGTGCAGTGGTTTAGACTGCTGACTCTCAATCTGAAGGTTGCGGGTTCAAATCCAGGGTGTGAATTTATATTTTTAAAATTTTATTATTTTTTGGGTAAATTGATTTTTTATAGTCAATTTCGTAACCACTAAAAATTGTGAAATGTGCTTTGTCCAATGGTCCGGACTGTTGACTCTAAATCTAGAGGTTGCCGGTTCAAATCCAGGGTGGGAATTTTACATTTTAAAATTTTATTTATTTTTGGGTAAATTGATTTTTATAGTCAATTTCGTAACCAATAAAAGTTGTGAAAAGATGCTCAGTCCAATGGTACGGACTGCGGACTCTCAATCTGAAGGTTGCAAGTTCAAATCCAGGGTGCGAATTTTAGATTTTAACATTTTATTTCTTTTGGGTAAATTAAAACTTTATAGTTTATTGTAACCTCTAAAAAGTGTGACAATATGCTTAGTCCAATGGTACGGACTGCTGACTCTAAATCTGGAGGTTGCGGGTTCAAATCCAGGGTGGGAATTTACATTTTAAAAATGTTATTTCTTTTTGGGTAAATTCAACTTTTATAGTCAATTTCGTAACCACTAAAAAGTGTGAAATTATGCTTAGTCCAATGGTACGGACTGCTGACTCTCGATCTGGAGGTTGCGGGTTCAAATCCAGGGTGGGAATTGTACATTTTGAAATTTTTATTCTTTTTGGGTAAATTGAAACTTTATAGTTAATTTCGTAACCACAAAAGTGTGAAATTATGCTTAGTGCAGTGGTTTAGACTGCTGACTCTAAATCTGGAGGTTGCGGGTTCAAATCCAGGGTGGGAATTTTACATTTTAAAAATTTTATTATTTTTGGGTAAATTGATTTTTTATAGTTAATCCCGTAACCACTAAAATTGTGAGAAGATGCTTAGTCCAATGGTACGGACTGCTGACTTTAAATCTGGAGGTTGCGGGTTCAAATCCAGGGTGGGAATTTTACATTTTAAATTTTATTTATTTTTGGGTAAATTGATTTTTTATAGTCAATTTCGTAACCACTAAAAATTGTGAAAAGATGCTTAGTCCAATGGTACGGACCGCTGACTCTCAATCTGAAGGTTGTGGGTTCAAATCCAGGGTGGGAATTTTACATTTTAAAATTTTATTTATTTTTGGGTAAATTGAACTTTTATAGTCAAATTCGTAACCACTAAAAATTGTGAAAAGATGCTTAGTCCAATGGTACGGACTGCTGACTCTCAATCTGGAGGTTGTGGGTTCAAATCCAGGGTGGGAATTTAACATTTTAAATTTTTTTTTATTTTGGGTAAATTGATTTTTTATAGTCAAATTCGTCACCACTAAAAAGTGTGAAATTATGCTGAGTCTAATGGTACGGACTGCTGACTCTCAATCTGGAGGTTGTGGGTTCAAATCCAGGGTGGGAATTTAACATTTTAAAAATGTTATTTCTTTTTGGGTAAATTGATTTTTTATAGTCAATTTCGTAACCACTAAAACGTGTGAATATATGCTTAGTCCAATGGTACGGACTGCTGACTCTCAATCTGGAGGCTGCGGGTTCAAATCCAGGGTGGGAATTTTACATTTTAAAATTTTATTTCTTTTGGGTAAATTGAAACTTTATAGTTAATTTCGTAACCACAAAAAGTGTGAAATTATGCTTAGTGCAGTGGTTTAGACTGCTGACTCTCAATCTGAAGGTTGCGGGTTCAAATCCAGGGTGGGAATTTTAAATTTTTAAATTTTATTTCTTTTGGGGTAAATTGAAACTTTATAGTTAATTTCGTAACCACTTAAAAGTGTGAAATTATTCTTAGTCCAATGGTACGGACTGCTGACTCTAAATCTGGAGGTTGCGGGTTCAAATCCAGGGTGGGAATTTTAAATTTTAAAATTTTATTTCTTTTTGGGGTAAATTGATTTTTTATAGTCAATTTCGTTACCACTAAAAAGTGTGAAAATATGCTTAGTCAAATGGTACGGCCTGCTGTCTCTAAATCTGGAGGTCGCGGGTTCAAATCCAGGGTGTGAATTTTAGATTTTAACATTTTATTTCTTTTTGGGTAAATTGAAACTTTATAGTTTATTTTGTAACCTCTAAAAGTGTGAAAATATGCTTAGTCCAATGGTACGGACTGCTGACTCTAAATCTGGAGGTTGCGGGTTCAAATCCAGGGTGGGAATTTTACATTTTAGAAATGTTATTTCTTTTTGGGTAAATTCAACTTTTATAGTCAAATTCGTCACCACTAAAAAGTGTGAAATTATGCTGAGTCTAATGGTACGGACTGCTGACTCTCAATCTGGAGGTTGCGGGTTCAAATCCAGGGTGGGAATTTTACATTTTAAAATTTTATTTCTTTTTGGGTAAATTGAAACTTTATAGTTAATTTCGTAACCTCTAAAAAGTGTGAAAATATGCTTAGTCCAATGGTACGGACTGTTGACTCTAAATCTGGAGGTTGCGGGTTCAAATCCAGGGTGGGAATTTTGCATTTGAAAATTTTAATTATTTTTGGGTAAATTGATTTTTTATAGTCAATTTCGTAACCATAAAAAGTGTGAAAAGATGCTTAGTCCAATGGTACGGACTGCAGACTCTCAATCTGAAGGTTGCGGGTTCAAATCCAGGGTGGGAATTTTACATTTTAAAATTTTATTATTTTTGGGTAAATTGAAACTTAATAGTCAATTTCGTAACCACTAAAAATTGTGAAAAGATGCTTAGTCCAATGGTACGGACTGCTGACTCTAAATCTGGAGGTTGCAGGTTCAAATCCAGGGTGGGAATTTTACATTTTAAAAATGTTATTTCTTTTTGGGTAAATTCAACTTTTATAGTCAATTTCGTAACCATTGAAAAGTGTGAAATTATGCTTAGTCCAATGGTACGGACTACTGACTCTAAATCTGGAGGTTGCGGGTTCAAATCCAGGGTGGGAATTTTACATTTTGAAATTTTATTTCTTTTTGGGTAAATTGAAACTTTATAGTTAATTTCGTAACCACAAAAAGTGTGAAATTAGGCTTAGTGCAGTGGTTTAGACTGCTGACTCTCAATCTGAAGGTTGCGGGTTCAAATCCAGGGTGTGAATTTTATATTTTAAAATTTTATTTATTTTTGGGTAAATTGATTTTTTATAGTCAATTTCGTAACCACTAAAAATTGTGAAAATATGCTTTGTCCAATGGTCCAGACTGTTGACTCTAAATCTGAAGGTTGCGGGTTCAAATCCAGGGTGGGAATTTTACATTTTAAAATTTTATTTATTTTTGGGTAAATTGATTTTTTATAGTCAATTTCATAACCACTAAAAATTGTGAAAAGATGCTTAGTCCAATGGTACGGACTGCTGACTCTCAATCTGGAGGTTGCCGGTTCAAATCCAGGGTGGGAATTTTACATTTTAAAATTTGATTTCTTTTGGGGTCAATTGAAACTTTATAGTTAATTTCGTAACCTCTAAAAAGTGTGAAAATATGCTTAGTCCAATGGTACGGACTGTTGACTCTAAATCTGGAGGTTGCGGGTTCAAATCCAGGGTGGGAATTTTGCATTTGAAAATTTAATTATTTTTGGGTAAATTGATTTTTATAGTCAATTTCGTAACCACTAAAAAGTGTGAAAAGATGCTTAGTCCAATTATACGGACTGCAGACTCTCAATCTGAAGGTTGCGGGTTCAAATCCAGAGTGGGAATTTTACATTTTAAAATTTTATTTATTTTGGGGTAAATTGAAACTTTATAGTCAATTTCGTAACCACTAAAAATTGTGAAAGATGCTTAGTCCAATGGTACGGACTGCTGACTCTAAATCTGGAGGTTGCGGGTTCAAATCCAGGGTGGGAATTTTACATTTTAACATTTTATTTCTTTTTGGGTAAATTGAAACTTTATAGTTTATTTTGTAACCTCTAAAAAGTGTGAAAATATGCTTAGTCCAATGGTACGGACTGCTGACTCTAAATCTGGAGGTTGCGGGTTCAAATCCAGGTTGGAATTTTATATTTTGAAATTTTATTTCTTTTTGGGTAAAGTGAAACTTTATAGTTAATTTCTTAACCACAAAAAGTGTGAAATTATGCTTAGTGCAGTGGTTTAGACTGCTGACTCTCACTCTGTGAGAATTTATGCTTAGTCCAGTGGTACGGACTGCTGACTCTAAATCTGGAGGTTGCAGGTTCAAATCCAGGGTGGGAATTTTACATTTTAAAAATGTTATTCTTTTGGGTAAATTCAACTTTTATAGTCAATTTCGTAACCACTAAAAAGTGTGAAAATATGCTTTGTCCAATGGTCTGGACTGTTGACTCTAAATCTAGAGGTTGCCGGTTCAAATCCAGGGTGGGAATTTTACATTTTAAAATTTTATTTATTTTTGGGTAAATTGATTTTTTATAGTCAATTTCGTAACCACTAAAAGTGTGAAAAGATGCTTAGTCCAATGGTACGGACTGCTGACTCTAAATCTGGAGGTTGCGGGTTCAAATCCAGGGTGGGATTTTTACATTTTCAAATTTTATTTCTTTTGGGTAAATTGAAACTTTATAGTTAATTTCGTAGCCACTAAAAAGTGTGAAATTATGCTTAGTCCAATGGTATGGACTGCTGACTCTCAATCTGAAGGTTGTGGGTTCAAATCCAGGGTGGGAATTCAACATTTTAAAAATGTTATTTCTTTTTGGGTAAATTGAAACTTTATAGTTAATTTCGTAGCCACTAAAAAGTGTGAAATTATGCTTAGTCCAATGGTATGGACTGCTGACTCTCAATCTGAAGGTTGTGGGTTCAAATCCAGGGTGGGAATTCAACATTTTAAAAATGTTATTTCTTTTTGGGTAAATTGATTTTTTATAGTCGATTTCGTAACCACTAAAAAGTGTGAAATGATGCTTAGTCCAATGGTACGGACTGCTGACTCTAAATCTGGAGGTTGCGGGTTCAAATCCAGGGTGGGAATTTTACATTTTAAAATTTTATTTCTTTTGGGGTAAATTGAAACTTATAGTTAATTTCGTAACCACTAAAAAGTGTGAAAAGATGCTTAGTCCAATGGTACGGACTGCTGACTCTTAATCTGGAGGTTGCCGGTTCAAATCCAGGGTGGGAATTTTAGATTATAAAATTTGATTTCTTTTGGGGTAAATTGAAACTTGATAATTAATTTTGTAACCACTAAAAAGTGTGAATTTATGCTTAGTCCAGTGGTACGGACTGCTGACTCTAAATCTGGAGGTTGCAGGTTCAAATCCAGGGTGGGAATTTTACATTTTAAAAATGTTATTTCTTTTTGGGTAAATTCAACTTTTATAGTCAATTTCGTAACCACTAAAAAGTGTGAAATTATGCTTAGTCCAATGGTACGGACTACTGACTCTAAATCTGGAGGTTGCGGGTTCAAATCAAGGGTGGGAATTTTACATTTTGAAATTTTATTTCTTTTTGGGTAAATTGAAACTTTATAGTTAATTTCGTAACCACAAAAAGTGTGAAATTAGGCTTAGTGCAGTGGTTTAGACTGCTGACTCTCAATCTGAATGTTGCGGGTTCAAATCCAGGGTGTGAATTTTATATTTTAAAATTTTATTTATTTTTGGGTAAATTGATTTTTATAGTCAATTTCGTAACCACTAAAAATTGTGAAAATATGCTTTGTCCAATGGTCTGGACTGTTGACTCTAAATCTAGAGGTTGCCGGTTCAAATCCAGGGTGGGAATTTTACATTTTAAAATTTTATTTATTTTTGGGTAAATTGATTTTTTATAGTCAATTTCGTAACCACTAAAAGTTGTGAAAAGATGCTTAGTCCAATGGTACGGACTGCTGACTCTCAATCTGGAGGTTGCCGGTTCAAATCCAGGGTGGGAATTTTACATTTTAAAATTTGATTTCTTTGGGGTAAATTGAAACTTTATAGTTAATTTCGTAACCTCTAAAAAGTGTGAAAATATGCTTAGTCCAATGGTACGGACTGTTGACTCTAAATCTGGAGGTTGCGGGTTCAAATCCAGGGTGGGAATTTTGCATTTGAAAATTTTAATTATTTTTGGGTAAATTGATTTTTTATAGTCAATTTCGTAACCACTAAAAAGTGTGAATTTATGCTTAGTCCAATGGTACGGACTGCAGACTCTCAATCTGAAGGTTGCGGGTTCAAATCCAGAGTGGGAATTTTACATTTTAAAATTTTATTTATTTTTGGGTAAATTGAAACTTTATAGTCAATTTCGTAACCACTAAAAATTGTGAAAAGATGCTTAGTCCAATGGTACGGACTGCTGACTCTAAATCTGGAGGTTGCGGGTTCAAATCCAGGGTGGGAATTTTAGATTTTAACATTTTATTTCTTTTTGGGTAAATTGAAACTTTATAGTTTATTTTGTAACCTCTAAAAAGTGTGAAAATATGCTTAGTCCAATGGTACGGACTGCTGACTCTAAATCTGGAGGTTGCGGGTTCAAATCCAGGTTGGGAATTTTATATTTTGAAATTTTATTTCTTTTTGGTAAAGTGAAACTTTATAGTTAATTTCGTAACCACAAAAAGTGTGAAATTATGCTTAGTGCAGTGGTTTAGACTGCTGACTCTCACTCTGAAGGTTGCGGGTTCAAATCCAGGGTGTGAATTTTACATTTTAAAATGTTATTTATTTTTGGGTAAATTGATTTTTTATAGTCAATTTCGTAACCACTAAAAATTGTGAAAAGATGCTTTGTCCAATGCTCCGGACTGTTGACTCTAAATCAAGAGGTTGCCGGTTCAAATCCAGGTCGGGAATTTTACATTTTAAAATTTTATTTATTTTTGGGTAAATTGATTTTTTATAGTCAATTTCGTAACCACTAAAATGTGTGAAAAGATGCTAAGTCCAATGGTACGGACTGCTGACTCTCAATCTGAAGGTTGCGGGTTCAAATCCAGGGTGGGAATTTTACATTTTAAAATTTTATTTATTTTTGGGTAAATTGATTTTTTATAGTCAATTTCGTAACCACTAAAAATTGTGAAAAGATGCTTAGTCCAATGGTACGGACTGCTGACTCTAAATCTGGAGGTTGCGGGTTCAAATCCAGGGTGGGAATTTTACATTTTAAAATTTTATTTCTTTTTGGGTAAATTGATTTTTTATAGTCAATTTCGTAACCACTAAAAATTGTGAAAAGATGCTTAGTCCAATGGTACGGACTGCTGACTCTCAATCTGAAGCTTGTGGGTTCAAATCCAGGGTGGGAATTTTACATTTTAAAAATGTTATTTATTTTTGGGTAAATTCAACTTTTATAGTCAATTTCATAACCTCTAAAAAGTGTGAAATTATGCTTAGTCCAATGGTACGGACTACTGACTCTAAATCTGGAGGTTGCGGGTTCAAATCAAGGGTGGGAATTTTACATTTTGAAATTTTATTTCTTTTTGGGTAAATTGAAACTTTATAGTTAATTTCGTAACCACAAAAAGTGTGAAATTAGGCTTAGTGCAGTGGTTTAGACTGCTGACTCTCAATCTGAATGTTGCGGGTTCAAATCCAGGGTGTGAATTTTATATTTTAAAATTTTATTTATTTTTGGGTAAATTGATTTTTTATAGTCAATTTCGTAACCACTAAAAATTGTGAAAATATGCTTTGTCCAATGGTCTGGACTGTTGACTCTAAATCTAGAGGTTGCCGGTTCAAATCCAGGGTGGGAATTTTACATTTTAAAATTTTATTTATTTTTGGGTAAATTGATTTTTTATAGTCAATTTCGTAACCACTAAAAGTTGTGAAAAGATGCTTAGTCCAATGGTACGGACTGCTGACTCTCAATCTGGAGGTTGCCGGTTCAAATCCAGGGTGGGAATTTTACATTTTAAAATTTGATTTCTTTTGGGGTAAATTGAAACTTTATGGTTAATTTCGTAACCTCTAAAAAGTGTGAAAATATGCTTAGTCCAATGGTACGGACTGTTGACTCTAAATCTGGAGGTTGCGGGTTCAAATCCAGGGTGGGAATTTTGCATTTGAAAATTTTAATTATTTTTGGGTAAATTGATTTTTTATAGTCAATTTCGTAACCACTAAAAAGTGTGAATTTATGCTTAGTCCAATGGTACGGACTGCAGACTCTCAATCTGAAGGTTGCGGGTTCAAATCCAGAGTGGGAATTTTACATTTTAAAATTTTATTTATTTTTGGGTAAATTGAAACTTTATAGTCAATTTCGTAACCACTAAAAATTGTGAAAAGATGCTTAGTCCAATGGTACGGACTGCTGACTCTAAATCTGGAGGTTGCGGGTTCAAATCCAGGGTGGGAATTTTAGATTTTAACATTTTATTTCTTTTTGGGTAAATTGAAACTTTATAGTTTATTTTGTAACCTCTAAAAAGTGTGAAAATATGCTTAGTCCAATGGTACGGACTGCTGACTCTAAATCTGGAGGTTGCGGGTTCAAATCCAGGTTGGGAATTTTATATTTTGAAATTTTATTTCTTTTTGGGTAAAGTGAAACTTTATAGTTAATTTCGTAACCACAAAAAGTGTGAAATTATGCTTAGTGCAGTGGTTTAGACTGCTGACTCTCACTCTGAAGGTTGTGGGTTCAAATCCAGGGTGTGAATTTTACATTTTAAAATGTTATTTATTTTTGGGTAAATTGATTTTTTATAGTCAATTTCGTAACCACTAAAAATTGTGAAAAGATGCTTTGTCCAATGCTCCGGACTGTTGACTCTAAATCAAGAGGTTGCCGGTTCAAATCCAGGTCGGGAATTTTACATTTTAAAATTTTATTTATTTTTGGGTAAATTGATTTTTTATAGTCAATTTCGTAACCACTAAAATGTGTGAAAAGATGCTAAGTCCAATGGTACGGACTGCTGACTCTCAATCTGAAGGTTGCGGGTTCAAATCCAGGGTGGGAATTTTACATTTTAAAATTTTATTTATTTTTGGGTAAATTGATTTTTTATAGTCAATTTCGTAACCACTAAAAATTGTGAAAAGATGCTTAGTCCAATGGTACGGACTGCTGACTCTAAATCTGGAGGTTGCGGGTTCAAATCCAGGGTGGGAATTTTACATTTTAAAATTTTATTTCTTTTTGGGTAAATTGATTTTTTATAGTCAATTTCGTAACCACTAAAAATTGTGAAAAGATGCTTAGTCCAATGGTACGGACTGCTGACTCTCAATCTGAAGCTTGTGGGTTCAAATCCAGGGTGGGAATTTTACATTTTAAAAATGTTATTTATTTTTGGGTAAATTCAACTTTTATAGTCAATTTCATAACCTCTAAAAAGTGTGAAATTATGCTTAGTCCAATGGTACGGACTACTGACTCTAAATCTGGAGGTTGCGGGTTCAAATCCAGGGTGGGAATTTTACATTTTGAAATTTTATTTCTTTTTGGGTAAATTGAAACTTTATAGTTAATTTCGTAACCACAAAAAATGTGAAATTATGCTTAGTGCAGTGGTTTAGACTGCTGACTCTCAATCTGAAGGTTGATGGTTCAAATCCAGAGTGGGAATTTTAAATTTTAAAATTTTATTTCTTTTGGGGTAAATTGAAACTTTATAGTTAATTTTGTAACCACTTAAAAGTGTGAAATTATGCTTAGTCCAATGGTACGGACTGCTGACTCTAAATCTGGAGGTTGCGGATTCAAATCCAGGGTGGGATTTTTACATTTTAAAATTTTATTTCTTTTTGGGTAATTGAACTTTTATAGTTAATTTCGTAGCCACTAAAAAGTGTGAAATTATGCTTAGTCCAATGGTATGGACTGCTGACTCTCAATCTGAAGGTTGTGGGTTCAAATCCAGGGTGGGAATTCAACATTTTAAAAATGTTATTTCTTTTTGGGTAAATTGGAACTTTATAGTTAATTTCGTAACCACTAAAAAGTGTGAAAATATGCTTAGTCCAATGGTACGGACTGCTGACTCTAAATCTGAAGGTTGCGGGTTCAAATCCAGGGTGGGAATTTTACATTTTAAAATTTTATTTATTTTTGGGTAAATTGATTTTTTATAGTCAATTTCGTAACCACTAAAAATTGTGAAAAGATGCTTAGTCCAATGGTACGGACTGCTGACTCTGAATCTGGAGGTTGCGGGTTCAAATTCAGGGTGGGAATTTTACATTTTAAAATTTTATTTCTTTTTGGGTAAATTGATTTTTTATAGTCAATTTCGTAACCACTAAAAATTGTGAAAAGATGCTTAGTCCAATGGTACGGACTGCTGACTCTCAATCTGAAGCTTGTGGGTTCAAATCCAGGGTGGGAATTTTACATTTTAAAAATGTTATTTCTTTTTGGGTAAATTCA
The DNA here is from genome assembly GCF_015706575.1 of Patiria miniata. Taxonomy (NCBI): domain Eukaryota; kingdom Metazoa; phylum Echinodermata; class Asteroidea; order Valvatida; family Asterinidae; genus Patiria; species Patiria miniata. Next base: position 22,294,308 of record NW_024037073.1, on the reverse strand, counting down.
ACTTTTATAGTCAATTTCATAACCTCTAAAAAGTGTGAAATTATGCTTAGTCCAATGGTACGGACTACTGACTCTAAATCTGGAGGTTGCGGGTTCAAATCCAGGGTGGGAATTGTCCATTTTGAAATTTTATTTCTTTTTGGGTAAATTGAAACTTTATAGTTAATTTCGTAACCACAAAAAATGTGAAATTATGCTTAGTGCAGTGGTTTAGACTGCTGACTCTCAATCTGAAGGTTGATGGTTCAAATCCAGAGTGGGAATTTTACATTTTAAAAATGTTATTTTTTTGGGGGTAAATTGTTTTTTTATAGTCAATTTCGTAACCACTAAAAAGTGTGAAAATATGCTTAGTCCAATGGTACGGACTGCTGACTCTAAATCTGGAGGTTGCGGGTTCAAATCCAGGGTGGGAATTTCAGATTATAAAATTTGATTTCTTTTGGGGTAAATTGAAACTTGATAATTAATTTTGTAACCACTAAAAAGTGTGAATTTATGCTTAGTCCAGTGGTACGGACTGCTGACTCTCAATCTGAAGGTTGTGGGCTCAAATCCAGGGTGGGAATTTAACATTTTAAAAATGTTATTTCTTTTTGGGTAAATTGATTTTTTATAGTCAATTTCGTAACCACTAAATTGTGTGAAAATATGCTTAGTCCAATGGTACGGACTACTGACTCTTAATCTGGAGGCTGCGGGTTCAAATCCAGGGTGGGAATTTTACATTTTAAAATTTTATTTATTTTTGGGTAAATTGATTTTTTATAGTCAATTTCGTAACCACTAAAAATTGTGAAAAGATGCTTTGTCCAATGCTCCGGACTGTTGACTCTAAATCTAGAGGTTGCCGGTTCAAATCCAGGTCGGGAATTTTACATTTTAAAATTTTATTTATTTTTGGGTAAATTGATTTTTTATAGTCAATTTCGTAACCACTAAAATGTGTGAAAAGATGCTAAGTCCAATGGTACGGACTGCTGACTCTCAATCTGAAGGTTGCGGGTTCAAATCCAGGGTGGGAATTTTACATTTTAAAATTTTATTTATTTTTGGGTAAATTGATTTTTTATAGTCAATTTCGTAACCACTAAAAATTGTGAAAAGATGCTTAGTCCAAAGGTACGGACTGCTGACTCTAAATCTGGAGGTTGCGGGTTCAAATCCAGGGTGGGAATTTTACATTTTAAAATTTTATTTCTTTTTGGGTAAATTGATTTTTTATAGTCAATTTCGTAACCACTAAAAATTGTGAAAAGATGCTTAGTCCAATGGTACGGACTGCTGACTCTCAATCTGAAGCTTGTGGGTTCAAATCCAGGGTGGGAATTTTACATTTTAAAAATGTTATTTATTTTTGGGTAAATTCAACTTTTATAGTCAATTTCATAACCTCTAAAAAGTGTGAAATTATGCTTAGTCCAATGGTACGGACTACTGACTCTAAATCTGGAGGTTGCGGGTTCAAATCCAGGGTGGGAATTGTACATTTTGAAATTTTATTTCTTTTTGGGTAAATTGAAACTTTATAGTTAATTTCGTAACCACAAAAAATGTGAAATTATGCTTAGTGCAGTGGTTTAGACTGCTGACTCTCAATCTGAAGGTTGATGGTTCAAATCCAGAGTGGGAATTTTAAATTTTAAAATTTTATTTCTTTTGGGGTAAATTGAAACTTTATAGTTAATTTTGTAACCACTTAAAAGTGTGAAATTATGCTTAGTCCAATGGTACGGACTGCTGACTCTAAATCTGGAGGTTGCGGGTTCAAATCCAGGGTGGGATTTTTACATTTTAAAATTTTATTTCTTTTTGGGTAAATTGAACTTTTTATAGTTAATTTCGTAGCCACTAAAAAGTGTGAAATTATGCTTAGTCCAATGGTATGGACTGCTGACTCTCAATCTGAAGGTTGTGGGTTCAAATCCAGGGTGGGAATTCAACATTTTAAAAATGTTATTTCTTTTTGGGTAAATTGAAACTTTATAGTTAATTTCGTAACCACTAAAAAGTGTGAAAATATGCTTAGTCCAATGGTACGGACTGCTGACTCTAAATCTGAAGGTTGCGGGTTCAAATCCAGGGTGGGAATTTTACATTTTAAAATTTTATTTATTTTTGGGTAAATTGATTTTTTATAGTCAATTTCGTAACCACTAAAAATTGTGAAAAGATGCTTAGTCCAATGGTACGGACTGCTGACTCTGAATCTGGAGGTTGCGGGTTCAAATCCAGGGTGGGAATTTTACATTTTAAAATTTTATTTCTTTTTGGGTAAATTGATTTTTTATAGTCAATTTCGTAACCACTAAAAATTGTGAAAAGATGCTTAGTCCAATGGTACGGACTGCTGACTCTAAATCTGAAGCTTGTGGGTTCAAATCCAGGGTGGGAATTTTACATTTTAAAAATGTTATTTATTTTTGGGTAAATTCAACTTTTATAGTCAATTTCATAACCTCTAAAAAGTGTGAAATTATGCTTAGTCCAATGGTACGGACTACGGACTCTAAATCTGGAGGTTGCGGGTTCAAATCCAGGGTGGGAATTGTCCATTTTGAAATTTTATTTCTTTTTGGGTAAATTGAAACTTTATAGTTAATTTCGTAACCACAAAAAATGTGAAATTATGCTTAGTGCAGTGGTTTAGACTGCTGACTCTCAATCTGAAGGTTGATGGTTCAAATCCAGAGTGGGATTTTTACATTTTAAAAATTTTATTTTTTTTGGGGTAAATTGTTTTTTTATAGTCAATTTCGTAACCACTAAAAAGTGTGAAAATATGCTTAGTCCAATGGTACGGACTGCTGACTCTAAATCTGGAGGTTGCGGGTTCAAATCCAGGGTGGGAATTTTAGATTATAAAATTTGATTTCTTTTGGGGTAAATTGAAACTTGATAATTAATTTTGTAACCACTAAAAAGTGTGAATTTATGCTTAGTCCAATGGTACGGACTGCTGACTCTCAATCTGAAGGTTGTGGGCTCAAATCCAGGGTGGGAATTTAACATTTTAAAAATGTTATTTCTTTTTGGGTAAATTGATTTTTTATAGTCAATTTCGTAACCACTAAATTGTGTGAAAATATGCTTAGTCCAATGGTACGGACTACTGACTCTTAATCTGGAGGCTGCGGGTTCAAATCCAGGGTGGGAATTTTACATTTTAAAATTTTATTTCTTTTTGGGTAAATTGAAACTTTATAGTTAATTTCGTAACCACAAAAAGTGTGAATTTATGCTTAGTGCAGTGGTTTAGACTGCTGTCTCTCAATCTGAAGGTTGCGGGTTCAAATCCAGGGTGGGAATTTTAAATTTTAAAATTTTAATTCTTTTGGGGTAAATTGATTTTTTATAGTCAATTTCGTTACCACTAAAAAGTGTGAAAATATGCTTAGTCCAATGGTACGGCCTGCTGACTCTAAATCTGGAGGTTGCGGGTTCAAATCCAGGGTGCGAATTTTAGATTTTAACATTTTATTTCTTTTTGGGTGAATTGAAACTTTATAGTTTATTTTGTAACCTATAAAAATTGTGAAAATATGCTTAGTCCAATGGTACGGACTGCTGACTCTAAATCTGGAGGTTGCGGGTTCAAATCCAGGGTGGGAATTTTACATTTTAAAAATGTTATTTCTTTTTGGGTAAATTCAACTTTTATAGTCAAATTCGTAACCACTAAAAAGTGTGAAATTATGCTTAGTCCAATGGTACGGACTGCTGACTCTCAATCTGGAGGTTGCCGGTTCAAATCCAGGGTGGGAATTTAACATTTTAAAAATGTTATTTCTTTTTGGGTAAATTGATTTTTTATAGTCAATTTCGTAACCACTAAAACGTGTGAAAATATGCTTAGTCCAATGGTACGGACTGCTGACTCTAAATCTGGAGGTTGCGGGTTCAAATCCAGGGTGGGAATTTTACATTTTAAAATTTTATTTCTTTTTGGGTAAATTGAAATTTTATAGTTAATTTCGTAACCACAAAAAGTGTGAAATTATGCTTAGTGCAGTGGTGTAGACTGCTGACTCTCAATCTGAAGGTTGCGGGTTCAAATCCAGGGTGGGAATTTAAATTTTAAAATTTTATTTCTTTTTGGGTAAATTCAACTTTTATAGTCAAATTCGTAACCACTATAAAGTGTGGAATTATGCTTAGTCCAATGGTACGGACTGCTGACTCTCAATCTGGAGGTTGCCGGTTCAATTCCAGGGTGGGAATTTTACATTTTAAAATTTTATTTCTTTTTGGGTAAATTGAAACTTTATAGTTAATTTCGTAACCTCTAAAAAGTGTGAAAATATGCTTAGTCCAATGGTACGGACTGTTGACTCTAAATCTGGAGGTTGCGGGTTCAAATCCAGGGTGTGAATTTTACATTTTGAAATTTTATTTCTTTTTGGGTAAATTGAAACTTTATAGTTAATTTCGTAACCACAAAAAGTGTGCCATTAGGCTTAGTGCAGTGGTTTAGACTGCTGACTCTCAATCTGAAGGTTGCGGGCTCAAATCCAGGGTGGGTATTTTAAATTTTAAAACTTTATTTCTTTTGGGGTAAATTGAAACTTTATAGTTAATTTCGTAACCTCTAAAAAGTGTGAAAATATGCTTAGTCCAATGGTACGGACTGCTGACTCTAAATCTGGAGGTTGCGGGTTCAAATCCAGGGTGGGAATTTTACATTTTAAAATTTTATTTCTTTTTGGGTAAATTGAAATTTTATAGTTAATTTCGTAACCACAAAAAGTGTGAAATTATGCTTAGTGCAGTGGTGTAGACTGCTGACTCTCAATCTGAAGGTTGCGGGTTCAAATCCAGGGTGGGAATTTTAAATTTTAAAATTTTATTTCTTTTTGGGTAAATTCAACTTTTATAGTCAAATTCGTAACCACTATAAAGTGTGGAATTATGCTTAGTCCAATGGTACGGACTGCTGACTCTCAATCTGGAGGTTGCCGGTTCAATTCCAGGGTGGGAATTTTACATTTTAAAATTTTATTTTTTTTATGGTAAATTGTTTTTTTATAGTCAATTCCGTAACCACTTAAAATTGTGAAATTATGCTTAGTCCATTGGTACGGACTACTGACTCTAAATCTGGAGGTTGCTGGTTCAAATCCAGGGTGTGAATTTTACATTTTGAAATTTTATTTCTTTTTGGGTAAATTGAAACTTTATAGTTAATTTCGTAACCACAAAAAGTGTGCCATTAGGCTTAGTGCAGTGGTTTAGACTGCTGACTCTCAATCTGAAGGTTGCGGGCTCAAATCCAGGGTGGGTATTTTAAATTTTAAAACTTTATTTCTTTTGGGGTAAATTGAAACTTTATAGTTAATTTCGTAACCATTAAAAAGTGTGAAATTATGCTTAGTGCAGTGGTTTAGACTGCTGACTCTAAATCTGAAGGTTGCGGGTGGGAATTTTAAATTTTAAAATTTTATTTCTTTTGGGGTAAAATGAAACTTTATAGTTAATTTTGTAACCACTTAAAATTGTAAAATTATGCTTAGTCCGATGGTACGGACTGCTGACTCTAAATCTGGAGGTTGCGGGTTCAAATCTAGGGTGGGATTTTTACATTTTAAAATTTTATTTCTTTTTGGGTAAATTGAAACTTTATAGTTAATTTTATAACCACTAAAAAGTGTGAAATTATGCTTAGTCCAATGGTATGGACTGCTGACTCTCAATCTGAAGGTTGTGGGTTCAAATCCAGGGTGGGAATTCAACATTTTAAAAATGTTATTTCTTTTTGGGTAAATTGATTTTTTATAGTCAATTTCGTTACCACTAAAAAGTGTGAAAATATGCTTAGTCCAATGCTGACTCTAAATCTGGAGGTTGCGGGTTCAAATCCAGGGTGCGAATTTTAGTTTTTAAAATTTTATTTCTTTTTGGGTAAATTGAAAACTTTATAGTTTATTTTGTAACCTCTAAAAGTGTGAAAATATGCTTAGTCCAATGGTACGGACTGCTGACTCTAAATCTGGAGGTTGCGGGTTCAAATCCAGGGTGGGAATTTTACATTTTAAAAATGTTATTTCTTTTTGGGTAAATTCAACTTTTATAGTCAAATTCGTAACCACTAAAAAGTGTGAAATTATGCTTAGTCCAATGGTTCGGACTACTGACTCTCAATCTGGAGGTTGCCGGTACAAATCCAGGGTGGGAATTTTACATTTTAAAATTTTATTTCTTTTTGGGTAAATTGAAACTTTATAGTTAATTTCGTAACCTTTCAAAAGTGTGAAAATATGCTTAGTCCAATGGTACGGACTGCTGACTCTAAATCTGGATGTTGTGGGTTCAAATCCAGGGTGGGAATTTTACATTTTAAAATTTTATTTATTTTTGGGTAAATTGATTTTTGATAGTCAATTCCGTAACCACTAAAAATTGTGAAGAGATGCTTAGTCCAATGGTACGGACTGCTGACTCTAAATCTGGAGGTTGCGGGTTCAAATCCAGGGTGGGAATTTTACATTTTAAAATTTTATTTCTTTTTGGGTAAACTGAAACTTTATACATGTCGTTAATTCCGTAACCACTAAAAAGCATAAAATTATGCTTACATAGCTGCCAACATTTCAAAATCCCAATTAGTAATCAACCCGCACGGTCATTTTCAACTGCTCGTTTTATCAAAAGCTTTACCAACATCGAGTACAGGTACATGGTTTACATGTACACATACATGTGCATACCCTTCTTCTTGTGAATAATAATGTAATGTAGGCCAAAAGATAATTTAATTTTTTTTTTTTTTTTTTTTTTTTTAATTAATTTTTTTTAATGTCTTTATTTGTTTGTTGGAGTCAAATAAATAATAACAATAATAAAATATGCGCATATTTTTTTGGACATGCATGCTATCTATGTGGAGTTTCGAGTTCGTATCAATGTTTTTACACACAATGATTTAGGGCCACCGTCATGACCGTATGCAATAGAAATATCCCGCCAACATACCTTGCAAACGCATGCTGATTTATCTTTTCTGGACGTTGTGACAAACTCAAACTGTAATACCAATTATTCCAACCATACTCTTATTAAATTCCATGATTAAATTGTCGCACTGATGGGTCTTAAACCGGCAAAAAGCGACCAAATGTGCTCACGATCGTCACTGAAAAGTACTCACATACAGTACACACAACCACACATCCACGAGATGCACACAAATGACACACCATTGAAAAATAGTTTTAGTCTGGTCCTCAAGTACTCCACTGCGCACACTGCATTGATGTCTATCTGGTGCTTGACTGCATTCTTATTAGACTTGTCACCAGTCCATCCATTATCGCGACATTTCGCCAGAAGTTTTCGGTCAAAAACGATACTTTACATTTTTTTTTTCATTAGGTAGAAAATGGGAAATTCGTAATGTTTTAGTGGCAAATCGTATTTTCGTAATTTAACAAACAATTCGTAATAATTACGAAAAAATCGTACTAGTTGGCAGCTATGTGCTTAGTGCAGTGGTTCAGACTGTTGACTCTAAATCTAAAGGTTGCAGGTTCATTCCCACGCTGGGAATTTTAGATTTCAAAATTTTATTACTTATTAGGTCAATTGAAACTTTACAGTTAATTTTGTAACCACAAAATAGTGTGAAGTTGTGCTTAATAAAGTAATACGGACTGATGACCCTAAATCTGAACTTCTGAAGGTTGCTGGTTCAATTCCCACAGTTGGAGTTTTAGATTTTAAAATTTAATTAATTTTGAGGTCAATTGAAACTTTATATTTTTTTCAAGTTTGAAACCAGTCCACACTTCTAGTCTAGCAAAAGCCAAAAAGTAAAAAAGCAAATACTTTTAGCTTGAAGCAAATAGTGAAAGCATTTGCTCTCATTTTTATTCACGCAAATAAAAGTTATGCTTAAAAATACGTTGTAAAAAAAAAGGAAATGCTAGTTTTTATACATACGGTCGAATGTTTCAATGTAAAAAAAAATTGCATCGTTTATGTTTCAGTAATACATGTAGATATAAAGTGTTTGAGGACCTATGTGGATCTGTTCGGGCCTACAACGACACCCATTCACTGAGCGGATTCGGGATTACCCATCGAGAACTCGAAAAGATAGGAGAGACCAAGGCCAGTTGCTTTGGTAAAATTTTTCATTCAGGTAAGACAAACTTCCATGAAGACTCAACTCATTAGTTCAAGTCCCCCCCCCCCAACTAAGCCCTAAGACAACACTGAGTGTACACTGTTTACAAAATATGTCAGGTTTTATTTAGTTAAGTGGCTTTCAGGCTGTTAGTTCTCCCACATTTTAATGGTGGTCTCTCATTTGACAGGTCAGGTCTGGTACCAAGACTGTAGTTTCAGCTGCAGATTCCTCGGGGGCTGATTTGGATAATGCGCAGGCCTGAGCGTACAGCCGCAGCTGTGCTAGATGGTGGTGCAGCAGCTGGGTGTGCTCCTCAGACATGTGTTGCAGTAACTCTTGCAAAATGGACTTGTTCTCACTGTTTCAAACTGGACGTGTGCATCATGGACAGCTGCTGCTTGAGTGACGTGTTTGTGTTGGACAAATACTCAACCTGGAGGGCAAGAAGGATGGGCAGAGAAATTATTTGTTAACAGATGGAATTTTAATAGACCAATCCATTAGGCTCTGCCCCATGATGTGTAACCAATCACAACCATGACAGCGCACACCAAAGTCCGACATTTATGCACTTACTTTATGATGTGTGCAGTTGGAGCATGAATGCTTAAGAAGGCACATGTGTTGTTGCCCAGTTATTTAGTGCAACTAGAGTATGAGTGCAACCACGGATCTTCTACACAAGGATAAACGACACATCTGAGCTTGTGTACATAATGTGTGGAACGGTTTGTCTGCATATATGATATGCAGCATCAGAGCATAGAACAACGTAGAACGTGTAGAAAATGTAGAACAATGACAACAACAGTGCACACCATGATCGCCCACAGCTGGCATCCTGACAGAAATCCGACCACTGAAAGAATGCAGTCGCATTAGTGTGCCTGCATTAGTTCTGATCAAGGTATGTCCCCCCTCCCACTTTTGAGAAGCGATTGACGCCTTTGATACCTGTTGCATTCAGGGAACAAAATCCAAACTCATTCTTAGACCAAGACCAGATGGAATGCCCGCTGACCTTTGTACAAAGCCTTTCTATATTGCCTTTCATCCTGTGCTCTGTCTGGGCCCACGTGGTCCGCTCCTCCTCAAGAGTCTTCTCCAGACGTTCCTTCTCCTGCAGCAGCAGCGACAAGTTGTGCTCTGTGTAGCAAGTCTCGTCCTCCAAATCCCCTTTGCTTCCTTCGTCTGGTATCTCAATAAGGACAACTGTTTACGAGAGGACAGAATGGTCGAGGGAAAGGTTGAGTAATTATCCTGGATACTAATTCCTGTATTATAGAAAGTCCCTCAGGCCACTCCGGGTGAGGGCTACACAGAGGGGAACGACAGGAGTTTATAGAGTAGAAATGTCGACATGTATGTTGCGCTTCAATGGGACAGATAATCTGTAGCCTTAAAAACAGGATACAGGCAAGGAAGTCCCAAGAGATGCTGTGCGTGTCAAGAACACATAATTTCATGTAACTGGGTGTAAGCAATCACTCATTTTTCAAACCTTATTCCTAACATTAGGTGGGCAAGGTGAAGGACAAATTCCAATATTTAATTAACTGTTGAAGTATGCTTTCAAAATGTATTGCCACCCTGACTTATTATATTTTTTTTGTTTAGAACCTTCTCGAATCTTCCAAAATTCAATCAACTTAAATAACACCAATGGCACACCCTTTACACCTTGTAATTTCAATTTGTAAAATCCACTGTCAATATTGGCCCTCACCCGCCCCAACCCCTTAAAAAAATGCTGAAATTTTGGTTGTTTTGTTTATTTCAATGACCCAACAAGTGCAGGAGTGAAGACAACTGTTTTAAACATGCTGTTGTCTACCCATTCCCTTCTTCCATATGGATTCACGATGTATCAATTGAAAACAAAGTGGAGGGGGTGTTGGGTGGGGGTTGGGGGAAGAGTTCTTCCTTGCATCAAATGCCTCCCTCTTGGCTTTTAGTAAGCTTTTTCTAATTATCCTTCACTGCTGGTGGCATTATCCTCCCTAACCTCTGGGTAGATGCTGCAGGATTCTTGGAGGGTCAGGGTTAATATTCTTACCATCTTACCTTCCCCATTGGCAGTGCTCTGGCTCGGATCATTGATGCAGGCGTACTGGTACTCGATCTGCGGCTGCTGCCCGTCAGTCTGCTCATAGCTCGGGGATGATGTGTTCGTCTCCGATGGCTGCTGTGACTGGGGGACTATGAGGTGTGTTACCAGGCTGGCACTGTTGGGTGCTGGGTCGGTGTATGTGGTGAAGATCTGGTTGACATCCTGGGTAAAAATGGTGGAGTGAAGTCGTTAAGGTTGATAAAATGAGACTAAAACCTGCAGGGTTGCAAAAGATTCAATTTATGACACAAACGTACAGTGATAAAATTAGGTTCACAATTAATTATTTTAAAAGGCGCAAAGTGTTGGCATTTGATATAATCCACCCAAATCCTTGTAGAACTACCATACCTGCTCACAAGGTACATAAATTTCAACTGATTAAATTTATTTCATGGGGTTTTTTTTTCCATGCAGATTCAAGGGGACCATTACATTACAGGAACGGCATACTCAGTTGTCTCGAACCAGCACTGAAACTGTGAAGGCTAAAAATAAGTGCATTTTCAAACATTTTAAGCCAAAAAGGTGTGTCTAATCATTCTCAAAAGAATGGATACTCGAGTCAAATGTTTGATTGCGAAATTTATTTCCGAGAGTCTTTTGACCCTAAATCCCTAGCATGATTTACTAGGAACCATATCCATCCTGGCAAATTCCAACACCATATGGGAAACTGCGCACACACATATTTCTGACTTTGATTCTGGAGGTGTGCCAACCCAATGTAAAAGACTGTCAGTTTAGGGGTACTGTACCCATCCTGACAGATTCCAACAAAACATGTCGTTGGGGTTTGATGGGTTGAGTTCTGTTATGGTTAAAGCTATTAATAAGTCCAATGAGTTTAGGAATTCAAGCATCAGGAATTTACAACATTGTCTGAGTGAACCAGGGTAGTTTAACCACATGTGCAAACATTGATCAGCTTCATCAGCTGTCTCTAGCCATTGGATGGCCAACTGGAGTTTGTGTGCCGTGAAGTCGCCTGAAAGGTTGGGATCACACCCCTGCGCATGGCACAGCTCCTTGACTCTTGCTGATGTGATTCTAGTAAAGTTCTTGTTCGCGTTGGGGAAGCGACCGTTGCTCAACAGCTGATACACGATGGAATTTGCAGTAATTGGACATTGTGTTGGGGTTGTGGACCTACCCGTGAGCTTGTTGATGGTTTGCCATGCCCGACAGCTGGAATGGGTCAAATCCATCGATTCCACAGTCTCTGTCCATCTCTGCCTTCATTTCTCACAGAGCCTACCCAAAAGATCATTGGCTGCTTTATCCCTGTCTTCGTTGGTCGTTGCTTCTTCATGGGCGCAAAGTAGATCTTCACACTCGCCATCCCAGCAGGGGACGTAGGCCGTGAATGATGTCGTGGACGATGCAGGATCTACAACACCGCAACATTTTAAGACCTGGGGAGGGATACAGTAGAAGATTGGTTTGACAATTATGACAACAGCTGACAGCCATATGCACTTTGACAAAACATGAACTATGGATCTTTTTATATGGTTCTCTTGCTGTAACTGGCACAAGTAAGCTATTGACCTGAGTTAGGACTCTTGTTCAGGCAAGGATGCAAAGCTTTTCCCAAGACAAAGTCGGCGTTTGGGCATGGCCTGTGACAATTGAGTTTATCAAACACTGATATCTGCTAAGAATAACCAGCCCAGGTATCTGTCAATTTCATAAAACTACCACAAATGCCACTACTTTGTCCTGCTGTCCACTACCTTCAACTTATCTTAATTCAACTCACAAACCTTTTCACAAACACGGACCACAAGTCATCTTGTAGCATGACTCATGAACAGAAAGTGAAAACATTGTCCTTAACCTAAAACTTATTTCTTGGGATCCAGTCACAAGTATGCGAGAGCTTGGTCTTGTTCCCAAATGCAAACTAACCCCCAAAGTTGATGCCTTTATTCACGTGCTTAACCCTGTAGTGCGCCTTGAGGAGAATCTCATCAGTGAAGAGACTGTCCTGGGAGCAGAATGGACAGTGCAGATGCGGAGCCTTCATCAAGGAGTGGCTACACTCCCTGTCTGTGCATTGTATGGGCGTCCAGTCTGCCTCAGCGCCTTTCATTCGCACTGATGGATGCGCCTACAGTTGCAAAAAAAATGAGACAACCGTCAAGTTTACATGTGTGATGTAAAAAAAAAATGTAAATGTATGAAACGGCAACACCAATTAAATCTTCACAGACGTTTTCAAAGTGGAGAGGGGGAAACAAATTAGGCCATCATTTGTCATCCTGGCCATCACTTGTCATCCTGTGCACAATGAGACTGGTCTGAAAATTTTTAAGTGTTTTCTCAGTAAATACCCCAATAAATTCCCTGCTAAATTTGACATACTTTCGGATGGCTGATAGGTCGCTGAAGGAAAACATTAGTGATGGCCAGATATGAGAAGCTTTCCGAGAAAGTCCTACTAGCACTAGCCATAGGGATAGCGAGCAGCAGCCATTCAACTAGCCCCATAAATGTGGCCTATTTACTGGACTGCCTCCGTAAACATAGGCCACACATCCACATGTACAAAAACGTGTCGATTTTGCCAAATTTTGATTTTCACATTTAGGCTTACTTTGTACGTTTTTTTTGCTTTAGAAGCATTCTCACCCTCTATATAGACTAATCAGAAAGTGCTGCCTTTTTCAGATGTCCATTTTTTGGTGAAATTTCCAGATACATTTGCACACGTTTGCATATCAAAATTTCAACATGAAATTTCACAAAAATTAGACATCTGAAAAAGGCAGCACTTTCTGATTAGCCTATATAGAGGGTGAGAATGCTTCTAAAGCAAAAAAACCCTACAAAGTAAGCCTAAATGTGAAAATCAAAATTTGGCAAAATCGACACGTTTTTGTACATGTGGATGTGTGGCCTATGTTTACGGAGGCAGTCCAGTAAATAGGCCACATTTATGGGGCTACCATTCAACAGGTTCAATAATGTGAAGTGTCCGGAAACTGGGCGATTTCACATTTTGCTTTTTGTTTAAAAAAGTCTTACGACGAGGTGTCCAACTTAAAAATATAAATAATTTTCCAGAATATCTTGGGTACCTACCACATGAATAGCCATATTCAACAACTCCTTTGCCTTGAATAATCACATAAATACATTCTAGTGGGGGAAAATATCAAGGGGAAAAACTAGTGTTCAGCGTAAACAGCGCCCTCCAGAAAAAAAAAATGTGGGTTTAAAGGGTTTTCCAAAATTCGATTCATTCCCAGTGCGGCTTGTTCTATTAAACCAATTTGAAGAAGAATAATCATGTAATTTCCACACAGCTACTCAGAAAGCGTGGGGTGTCAAATAAGAAAAGACAATCAGGTATTATTGGGCTTCCGTTACGGGAGACGCAGGGATCTCGTTAAAAAAAAGAAGGATGCCATTCAATGATGAAGCTGCGAATCTGCGACGAAGGCCGAGGTTTCGAAACAGCTTGCATGTGAGGGACACATGAGGGCAGCATTCAACAACATAAACACGCGACTCTTGACCAGTGTTGACACATGCTTGAAAATCTGGCGCTACCCGTATTCTTCCGAGTGGCTGAAAACTTTCTTATTACGTCAGTATCAGTACTACAAGTTTGTTTTAATTAAAGGTAACATTAATTTGGTTGTTTTTAATAGCTATTGGTGAAATCTGCATTATTTTATTTAGTGAAAGTGAAACGTACTGCAGAAGTAGCCGTCATGGCCGCACTCCCGTAGACGCACTGTGCCAGTGCGTTTACACGCCATTGACAATAGCGTTGTAAGATTGTATCTAATTCGTCATGTGTGTTCGTGAAGAGTTTGAGATGCTGGAAAAAAATCGGTAATCCTTACCTTTAGGACTCCTTTCCTATATAAGGTTAAAAGACTCACCAAAACAGCTGACTAAATGACCCTCAAAAGTGACATTCTGATATTTCTTGGCACATTTGAACATTTGGCAATGACACCTCTTGAATATCAGCAGGTTTGATTTTGTAGAAAGAGGGCAGGGTTATGATTGATGAGGGGTTAAAGACGACGATGACAAACAGAAAATAAATTTAAAAAGCAAGATGGCGAACTGCATAAAAAGATAGGAAAGTCGCATTTTCTTTGAAAGTGCTTTCAAAATTATAACTAGCATGAGTTTGTCTGAAGAAAAAATACTTCTTTAGCCTGCAAAAGTCACTTTGGTACTGGACAGTCATCTGCAAAAGTCAGTTTTGAACAGAACTCGTACAAAATAGAGGTGTCCTAAAAGTAAGGATTACCACATGTTCTGTCATGGCCCATAGACTTTGTGCAGGAACTCTGAGTGGTGGCCCAGTATGGAATTTTTTCTGACCACCCCAACTAGTTGGCGACATTGAGAACATATATAGGGGTACTTCTGAAATCAGAAGGCTTCTCTCTGTCAGAGAAGCCTTCTGATTTCAGAAGTAATATAGGGGTAGTCCTTATTTTTAGGACGCTTCTATTTTTTACGAGTTCTGTTCAAAACTGACTTTTGCAGATGACTGTCCATTACCAAAGTGACTTTTGCAGGCTAAAGCAGCATTTTTCCCTCCGATAAACTCATGTTTGTTGCAATTTTGAAACACTTTCAAAGAAAATGTGACTTTCCTACCGTTTTTTTGCAGTCGGACGTGAGTACTCCTAGACACTAATTAAGTACAAAAACGTCCATCAAAATGCAGACATTTCCCACAGAACCGCTGCACAATTTGCCCCTAAACTCCGTACTATACCTCATGACATACTCACGTAATATGCGCAGAACAAACATCGCTGGATTTGTCGTTTTTTTTGGCTAAAATGATGAAAAATATGCCCTTTCTGCACTGAGCCAACCTGACACTTGAAACGTGCACGCAAAAGCCTATGATCCAGCGATGATTTTCGGTTGCAAAAGAAATGATAGTATGCGCATGCGTACAAGTGCAAGTACCGTACCCCCCGCGGCGTGCTCCGAAAAATCATCGCTGGATCATATACGTGCACGTTTCAAGTGTCAGGTTGGATCAGTGCGGAAAGGGCATATTTTTCATCATTTTAGCCAAAAAAACGACAAAATCCAGCGATGTTTGTTCTGCGTATATTACGTGAGTATTTCATGAGGTATAGTACGGAGTTTAGGGGCAAACTGTGCAGTGGTTCTGTGGGAAATGTCTGCATTTTGATGGATGTTTTTGTACTTAATTAGTGTTTTGTGCTGCAAACAATTTTGCGGGGTTCTTCATCTACGTGGAGCCTCGTGGTGCCTACGTGGAGCCTCATAGTTCTAGGAGTAAAACGTGAGATGTGCCCATTGTATTTCTCACAACACGAGTGAAAGCTCAACACAATGAAAGCCCAATGCTGATTGGCTGCTAAAAAAAAATTAAGTAAAATATTTTTTTTTCATCAGCCAATCAGCAGTGAGCTTTTACATTGCATCTAGCTTTCACATTTGCCATCTTGGTTTTTGAGTCTGTTTTTTGGTTGTCGTCGTCTTTTAGTTCTACCACTTAATTTCCCTCATAAATCAAAGCCCTGCCCTCTTTCCACAAAATTAAAGTTTTGATAATAAAGAAGGTGTCATTACCACCTGTTCAAATGTGTCAAGAAATATCAGAATGTCACTTTTTAGTGTCATTTAGTCGGATGTTTTGATGAGTCTTTCAAATATAGGAATGGGTCCTAAATGTAAGGATTCCCCATATAGGTATGTCATAGATAAAGGGTAGTGTTTTTAATATATGAAGAAAATTTGGGGGTAAAATGACGACGACGACAAAACGCAACACGAAAATAAAAATGGCGATCACCGCGCGATGGACCATGTGTACCATGAGCACACAAGTCGCGCTGCACGACACCAACTGGCCTGTAAACCGCGTAGGACAATCGTAATTTCTACCCCAAGAAACTTTTCAAAAATTGCCAAAAATGTGTCAAAACATTGAGATAAAAACAAAACAGGGGCCCTACACTACACGATTGCCCTAATTTTTCCCTTCAGTGACCTATCAGCCATCAGAAAGTGTTAATAGGCCTGTGTCCTAAAAAGTCAGATTTAGCAGGGAAATGTTGAAGCAGGCCTGTATTTGAAATTGAGAAAACACAGAAATGTTCAGAACAGTCTCATACGGTTTGTGCTCAGGGTGAAAAGCGATGGCCAGATACGGGAATCTTTCCAACCCCAGCTCCAATGCTCATCGGGAATTCAACATGATATGAGCTGGTGGTAGTCCAAGTAACTTATCGCTTTTTCAACATTCAGACATGGTCTGGCAAGTAGGTCACCAGACCATGTCCGAATGTTAAAAGGGCGATAAGTTGGGTCCAAGTTACTCGGACTAAAGCTGGAGGCACACATCTGGTTTTTGTCCAGCAGCCAAAATATGGCAGAGGCTGTAAAAAAAATAGCCTCGGATAAGCCATTGAAATCATTTTTTTTCTTCATATTTTAGTTTAATAAAGCTAGTTTGAGTAACTCCAGCTCCAATGCTCATCAGGAATTCGACATATAGCGCTAAAACTGTGTTGTGAAGACACAGGAATATAAGGGAACATGGGAATCTTATGCTTTCAAGGTTTTGCCACCTCAAAGAGACCTTTATATTTTAATACTATAAATAATATTTTTCATTTCTGTCATGAAGAGGAAATGCATGTGTTTGAAATTGATACTAGATTCTAAGAGGCCCTAAAAACGGGACCCTCTGTATAGGTCTGTATCACAAAAATGGTCCTTTTCCCCTCTATTAATCCCAACCCAGATTGTGATACAGATACAGAGAGCCCTGTTTTTCAGGGCATCTTAGAATCTACAACATACTTTTAGCTCCATGCAGCTCTATATGTCGAATTCCTGATGAGCATTGGAGCTGGAGTTACTCAAGCTAGTACTAAGCATTGTTCTGTTTCAAGTCCACCTGGCAAGTTTTCAAACCTTCAGTTTTGTGTCTCTCATAGACAGTATTGAGAGTTCCAAATTTTTGGACTAGAGTTTCTCAAGCTAGAGCTGGGGGAACAACTATTGGAAAGAGTTCCATACCTGGACATCACTTGACACCCGGTGCACAAACCCTATGAGACTGGTCTGATAAATTTGAAGTGTATTCTCAGTAAAAACTTCAATATTTTTCCTGCTAAATTTGACTTTTACACTTGTTATCCCTTTCTGATGGCTGATAGGTCACTGTGGGGAAATATTAGTGATGTCGATGCAATATGTATGGAATTCTTCCCCAACTATTTTTTCCCCAGCAGTCAGAAAATGGCGCAGGCCATGAAAAATTGCCTCAACTGAAATTGTCTTTTTCCCCCATTATCCAAACCTAATTGAGATTAAACTCACCTAATACAATGCAGAACTCATCACAGAGCAAAGGATTGGCTTGAAACAGAACTACACCGACTAAAAGATAGGGGGAAAATGATGATTTTGGTGGCTTTTCAGATAGAACCGTCGCGTCGCAGCCGTGTTGTGGCGACATTTACAGCTCGCGTCTGAAACTGGTATGGAAACCACATGTACATCGCACTGCATGGAGACATGTACACGATATGGTTACCATACTATTTTCAGGTACGCGTTGTGATTTCAAATTTCGACCCCTACCCCTAGATATCCCACTGGTCATGGCTTTCAGTAGTATGCAACTGCTTTATGTGCAGTTTCTTTGTATTTCCAGTGTGTTTTTGGTCCAACATAATAACACCAAAATGGATGAGAAGCAGGGAGCAACTTCTGATGATGTCCCAACTGGGGAGGTAACGTCAACCACAGTTACGGAGGGTGATGTTGTCAAGATGCCAACAGATGTGGCCATCACTATGGATGCTATTCCCAATGAAGATAAGGAGGACAAATCCAAAGGTGACTTGTTATTCTTTTACTTGGTGAAGACGTTTGCCCCTTTGCCAGGTCAGCTAAGTGTAATCTCATTCATGTGATTTTGTCCGTTCTTGCTGATTGGAAAACTTAATACTTTAGGCCAAAAAAAAAAATAAGTCGGTCTCTGGTCAGCACGCGCGTCGATTTTAATCATGTGCGTTGATCTTTTTTTTCCAAAATGTTCCGCGGTAGCTCCAACAGCGCCCTCTATTTCCGCACCTCCTCAATTTTTTTTTACCAAAGAGCACCAAGGAATGGGAAATTGCACCAAGGCAAATGATCGAAAGCTCCAAGGCAAATTATGGAGGACACCAATGTACATGAGGACACCAAAAAAGCAAAATAGTACCCACCTTGTCTGTACAATCCAAGCTTGAAGAAAAAAAAAAAAGAAAAAAAGAAAGAAAAAAGCCGCGTGGCTGCGTCAATTCTGGAACTTTGGTCTGACCAGAGACCGAATATTTTTTTTTTCTGCCTTAACCCACTGGAATTCATCTTGTTGCAAAACAGTTTCATTGCATTCCAAGTTGTTTTTTTTTCAATGGAGGATCAAGGGTTCAGTTTCATAAAAAATTGCACCTTTGTTCAACTGTCAAACTTGTCAATTTCTGATGAATGAATGCAAAGTTTACAAAGCCATTCATATCTTAAAACACTCATTCTTTAATAAGATGGAATTTTGCGACGGGATGATGTAAATCAAATTAGGTTTTGCCCTTCACCGACTATCCATCTTATGAATAGTTAATGCAGTACCCGCTGCTATGTGCATCAGATTCGAACCAGCCAACCGATCCAGTTAGCTCGGTGGTCGAGTGGTAAGACATCTACGCTAGAAAGCAGGAGGTCGTGGGTTCGAGTCCCACCTGAGCGATTTTTCCAACTTTTACTCGGGAGGTAACACACTAAGTATTCAGTGTTCATACGTCGGTGCAGGGCGAAACCTAATTTGATTCATTCTTTTGTTGATTAATACAAAGCCCATTAAAAAAAAGCAAGTAAAAATATCAAAATATTACGAGTCATTAACAAAGTATCAAGTATCAGAAAACCATTCTAGCTCAAATACCAGAATGGTGATAGTACATAGCATTATTTGTGTTTGGTACTTTTTAATTATGCACACGCAAAAAAAGCAGCTTATATGACTGTAGAAATTGGTCATTTTTGGGAACCGTCCAAATTAAGATATTTATCTCTTACTTTATTAGAGGTTCATATTTTAAAGCATTGATTTTTTTTTTCAGTTACAGTGTACATTTGTTGTCCATCTATATTAAAACTATTCAACTTTTGAATGCTTCTTGTTTGAAATTTAAAGTTTATCGATCTGTTTGTTATTGTGAACAGATTTTGTTGTGCAATGTTTCACTTGAAAACTCATAATTAAACTTGCAAATATCTCATGCTTAAAAAAAATCAAAGTAAATTTATTTTCTGTGAGTGGATTTGGTCTTTTAATTTGTTCTTTTTTGTCTATCAGGTCTTGACCCACAAGATAACCATTCCACCAGCACCTCTGACTTACCAGTGACTGGTGCTGCCATAACAGATCCTTATCACTATCTGACACAACAGCACTTCACCTCAGAGATCTTCAAGATTGAGATCCAAAACCTCCCAAGACATTTTGGATTTGTGGTGAGTTCGCTCTCTAAGCATTCAACTCTCGATAATGATAATACAGTTTGTGCTCTATTAAGAGTTTATGATGTTCTCCATGGTGAGGATTTCTCAGGGTCTTTTTGTAATTTTGTATAACAAAATTTAAAGGCAATTGGATGAATTTCACTAAAACCTGGAAATATCCTAGCCTCATGTCTATATGAAAGTAATGGTAAACTGCATGTAGAAAGTTGTAATCTTTTTTCCTGTGCACTTTTTACAATGCCTGTACACTTTAATAGTGGTTTCTTCTGTTGCTGTGATATCGCTTAAGGTATTTCACATTTACAGTTTTGTGATTTTCTGTGTAACTTGTGAAACTAAAATTCACTGCATTGGAAATGTACATGTACACGTAGCAGTTTGTTGTTAAAGTATCTGACTGACTGCCTGTGCCTCGTGCACAATGAACAAACAGTCACATCAACCTCAACCAAAACACTTTCTAACTTTTCGTCCTTAAACAGCAGTGACACTGAAGTTCCAGCTCATGACATCACTGCCCCACTCACAGAGTTGTAATGACTCGAGTCAATGACTCGACTCGAGTCCGACTCGAGTCACAAATTTTGGTGACTCGACTTGACTCGAGTCCCTAAGGGTAAATGACTCGACTTGACTCGAGTCACTGCGAGCAAATGACGCGACTTGACTTGAGTCCCTCATCAGAAGACTCGACTCGACTCGAGCGAAGGCTAATAAGACTCGAGTCCCAAAAATAAAAGCACAACTTTACGAAAAGTATTTGCAATGACTTACGGTGCAAAATTTATACTCACTTCGCTTTGCGAATAGCACTATTGACAAATATAGTTATAAACACAGACTCCCATCTCATGATTCTAGAACGCACAAAATACTATCCAGGAACCAGATTTGTTAACACATTTTCTAATTCGCTGTTTCATAAATGGCTTTGGGCGATTTCTTATTAAAGCTCTTGGATTCGAGCGCTGGCTAAACTTGTGGCCTCCTTTTATAAATGTTGGTATATAGTGTTCAAATAATTGTGACTCGAATTGACTCGAGCTAAATATTTGACTCGACTCGACTCGACTCGACCTAATGACTCGACTCGACTCGACTCGACCTTTCGGCCTAATGACTTGACTCGACTCGAGTCACTTCTTTAAAATGACTTGACTTGACTCGAGTCACTTCTTTAAAATGACTCGACTCGACTCGAGTCGCAAAAATCAGTGACTCGTTACAACTCTGCCCACTCATGAATATGGAACTTGGCACTTTCTTACAAATATTTCTAAGCCTGGATCATCATAACCCTTCATCAACTAAAACCTCAAAATCTGTTTCAAACGCACTTAAGTATTTGCAGTGGAAAATGTAGGGTTATGTACAAATGTAGATGTTTGTGCCAATTCATGTAGATTTTCACACAGACAAAGTTTAAAAACAAACTTGCTCATTTAAAGGCACACAAAAACCTCATTTAAGTAACAGTTAACATGTACACGTATGCAGTTTAGACATTCATTTTCAAGTGTTTCTGAGCCAAGAATGTAAGATTTGCTTTGATCTGGCAGATGCAAGATAGGCGCAGATACAAGTGGCGCTTTCAGCTCAATGCATGTTCCTGTGCCTCTTCCCATTTCACATGATTTGGTTTTCATTTCTTAGGCCAAAAAAAAAGTCTCCGTTTTCTGGTATGGAGCTTGCCCAAAAAGTGGTGCGGCGACGCATTTTTGGGTTTTTTTTAACCTATTTTTTTGCTTCAAATGTCGCCTGATGACTGCAAATGGTGCCCGACTAAACTTAGTGCAAATATATGAGAGTCCAGAGAGGCCATATAAAGCTTATTCTCGATCATAACCCCATCTAAAAACACGTTAAAATTGTGCAGCAGCGGGATTCCAGTCAAACCAGTGTCATCAGAGTTTGGTGGTTTTGAGACATAATTTTTTATTGAAAAAAAAAAAACTTTTTCATTTTGCCGACGCGCATGGCCACGGCGACGCGCGCGCATACCAGAAACCGGAGACTTTTTTTTGGCCTTAGTCAGATCTGTAATGGGCACAGCAATGGCTGAAAAGTTTGGAATGAATTTACAATAGTAATTCACAAGGCCCATAAGTGATCTAACTTCCTTTTTCATTCTTGGACGAGATGCATTCAGGATTTTTGTGATCTTTTCCGGCTGTGGCTTTACAATGTTTCCTACAATGTGCCCTAGAAAATCAAGGGAATCGTATCCAGCCATACATTTCGTTGGTTTAGCAGTCAAATTTGCCTTGTGCAAGGGGTTCAAAACATCTTGAATTATTTGATGCGTTGGTCCCAAGTATCCGTGTATATCAGAATATCATCAATGAAATTCACGACATGCTGTATGTTTTCCAGCAATTTTCTCATCATGCGTGTGAAAGTAGCCGGTGCATTTACCGTTCCGAAAGGTAACACAGTGAATCGGTACAAATCCTGGGAGGTAATGAATGTAGTCTTATCTTTGTCTGCGTCGGCAATCGATATTGGCCAGTACCCTTTTGTGAGGTCTAATTCGTGAAAAATTTCGCGGTGCCTACTTGTGCCATGAGGTTTTCTGGATTTGGGATTGGTTTGGGATCAAAAATGGTGACTGTTTAGTTTCCGAAAATCTACGCAAAACTGATTTGTGCCGTCTTTCTTTAACACTAAAACGATGGGTGAGGCTTACTTCCACTCCAATTTTTCGACAACACCGAGTTTGATCATGGTATCGATTTCCTTCTGGATTACATCTTGAGTTGAAAACGGTACTGGATACGCTTTGGAGTAGATTGGGTCATCCGTTGTGAGTTTGACATTATACTCAGTGAGATCTGTGGGACCAGGAAGATCGGTTAAGACGTCGGCGTATTCTACAAGCGTTTCTGTCAGTTGCTGTTTTTGTGCTTCTGTTCGAGTCTCACAGATTTGCACATCTTGCCAAGTTTCAGTTTGTGTTATCGGTAGTAGTTTTACCTCCATCATTCCTTCTTCAATCTCGTCATTGATTACTCTGTGGCTAACGTGGATGATACTTGCCGCGGCATGGATGATTTCTGGTCCGTTTTCGGTTTCTGATCGAACTATGTACTTTTTGAGGGGATTTCGTAAAATGTGTGTGGCTTACCGTTCATCTCAATACAGTAGTCGTGTTGTGCAACTTTCTGTAATACAGGAAACGGCTCTTTCCATTGCATGAGTAATTTGTTCACGTCAGTTGGCAGAACAACTAATACTCAGTGGCCAGTATCAAACTTTCGATCTCAAGTATGCGCGTCGTAGTATTTCTTATAGCGAGTACTGGACTTCGCGAGTTCTTCTCAAGCTAGTTCGCAAGTAGACTCTAGCCGTTCACGCAAGTCTATGACATATCGGCAAGTTATCTTTACCCCTTCATCTAATTTTTCTCCAGTCCATAACTCTCTGAGGATAGTAAGAGGACCTCGTACTGAACGACCGTACATGAGCTCAAAGGGAGAGTACCCCGTGCTCTCTTTCGGAGATTCTCGATACGCGAACAACAGCGCAGGGATATACCAATTCCAATCACATGATTTCTCACTGCACAAGCGCCTTAACGTTCGTTTCAGTGTTCCGTTGAATTTCTCAAGTCCATTACAGATTGGATGGTAGGGTGTAGTTTGCAGTTGTTTCATTGACATAAGTCTGCCAATTTCTTTTATTAGATCCGAGGTGAATTGTGCCCCCATGTCTGATAGTATGTCATTCGGAACGCCCATTCGAGTGAAGATTTCAAACAACGCTTCCGCTAAGCGTTCTGTTTCAATTCTAGGTAGGGCTACGGCTTCCGGATAGCGTGTTGCATAGTCGACTAAATTCAGAATGTATCTATTGCCTTGTTCCGTGATGGGGTAAATTTGTCCTATCAAGTCTACGGCTACTCGTCTAAACGGCATATCAATTAGAGGCATTCTACCTAGAGGAATCTTGCCGACACGACCTTTCGCGACCGTTCTTCGGCATATGTCACATGACACACAGTATCTTCGGATGTCGCCTTGCACGCCTGGCCAAAAGAAATTTGCAAGTACGCTTTCTGTTGTTTTCTTGATACCGAGATGCCCTGCCGTGGTGGAATCGTGTGCGAGCTTCAATACCTTCGAGTGCATTTTCTTTGGGAGTGCCAACTGTGTGATTACGGAGTTTTCTGTCGACTGTGAAGCAAATTCACGGTAGAGTAATACATGTACGTCCGAGACAAATTACCTAGTTTCGTTATCCTTACCCGTTCGTCCGTTTTGACCCGTTTGCGTGAGGGTCCATAGCTTTTCCAACGCCGCATCTTCATGTTGCGCTTTAATTATTTCCGTACGAGATTCGGAGAGATTTTGCACTTCGGGAACTTTAAGAGGACGCAAGTCCATAGCTTTCTTTAGCTTTTGCACTCTTGTCTCTACTGCAGCCGTTTTCTCATCGCAAGGGCTTTGGCATTTCTGTTCTGGTGTGTGGTTTTCGTGACCGACTGGGATCAGGATCACGCGGGTCTCTAACACTTATAATGTTTCCTAAGATAAGATCGTTCAAGGGATTCAGCATACACAAGGCATTGACGGTTCCTACAAATACGGTGAATCTATTTCAATACGACTGAAACATTCCGTGCCGTACCATCTAGAAGAACAAACTTTTGTTTTGTCTCCAACATTTGTTCCTTCTTAACTTAACTCTGTTTGACAAGGACTGTACTACATGTACATCCGCTATCATGCAGAACCTTAACCATTTCGTTGCCTACATACCCGTCGCTTACTGGCATTTGATTACCGCTCGTACACGCGACACTAATCATGGGGACTTCATGACCACCTGCACATTCGCATAGCGATGACATTTTGGTTATGCACCAAGCAACTTCTTGTATTTCTTGTCCTGTTTCTTCGTCGGTTCGTTCTGTTACTTCCAGACTCGCAGATTGAGCTAGATAGCCCTATGAACAAGAACAATACAAGCACTATCAAACTAATCCTAGCGCAAGTGCGTTTGTGAGGGGAGATTCCAGGAAAACCTAACTTATGCAACAACAGCTGGGTTCCATGTGACTTAGTGCGCATTACATAATCGCCAACATGTCTACATAGGCATCGCAATTTGGGCTTCTCAATGGACGCTGCCTAGCAAGTTCTTCCATAAACCACCGTGAACATCTATCCTGTATAACCACACACCCGAGACTACCGGCTTTCCTCAATTTTTATTTCATTTCCCGGACGAGCCCCCATTTGTCACAATCCCCCGGTTTGCCCCTCCCCAAGAAATATGCCCCTCGGTAGTCTGGTACACCGTCACACAAAATAAATTGTCGAGTGAATTGACAATTTATTTTGTGTGACGGTGTACCAGACTACTGAGGGTCATATTTCTTGGGGAGGGGCAAACCAGGGAATGTGACACTGACAGTTGGTTGCAATCTGTTCTGGGCCTGCACATTACTGATGACACAGGAAGTATTGACAACTCCCTACTTTAAGTAAAATATGTTTCAATTCTTGATAATATGCTGTGAACGTTTCTCGTCACCAATAAGGTGTTTCACGGTAATACATGTATGTGCCAATCATAAGACGGAATTTTTGCGTCGCGGTGATGAAAATCAAATTAGGTTTTGCCCTTCACCGACGTATATACACTGTATACTCAGTGTGTTAACTCCTGAGTGAAAGTTGGAAAAACATCACTCGGGTGAGACTCGCCATCTTGTTTGCAGGGCAAAAAGAACATCCGTTGCTAGATGCGGGCACATTTTAGAATGAACGCACGATGACTTGAAAGTGCCAAAGCTTTCCAATGACGATGCATACACAGCAACGCATGTAAAATTGCCCCACTGGCAAGATGGCGTATATTACTGTGAAACACCTTTTGTACCAACTACATGTAGAGTTTGAAAATTATACATACAACACTTTATAGCTGTACACTAACTTTGCAAACACTGCTGACTATCTGCAGACTGTACACACTGCTGCCCTTACATGGATTGCTTGCACTCATCAGTTACCAGAGAACATTGTTCTTGACAACTTTCCAAAGATTGACTCCCTTCTGGTTCTGGATGTGCATACTGCTGCCCTTGTGCTGATGGCTCGGTGCCAGTCAGCCGGCCAGGACATTGTTCCTGAGTACTTGCAAGTGACTGCTGGCTCTCTGCTGGTTCTGGATGTTCACACTGTTCCCCTTGCATGGATGGCTTGCAGTCAGTCAGACTAGAGCATTGTTCCTGATGAGAACTTGCAAGCGCTGGGGTCCCTGCTGGTTCTGCATGTACCTCAACATGCACTTGAACATGCTGACTGTGCATGGATGCCTTGCTGCTGCTTTGCCTGGAATATTGTTCTTGACAGCTGTCCAGTGACTTCTGACCCTTGGCCTGGCTGTTGCTGCTGCTTGGCCTGGCAGCATGGTGCTCTTGGTCATTTTCTGTCTGTGGAATCACACGAAGCTCAATCTGCTTCCCTGGCTGCGATGGTTTGCTTAGATTCCGTCTTGGGCAGCAACGACAGCACATTTTCAGGAATGAGAAAGCCTTGACTACAGCATCACGATAGTCATCGTTTGTTGCACTGTAGACCAGGGAATTGATTGAGCTATTGATAAGATGCAAGATGTCTGTACAACGAGCTAGAATAACAAGTTTTTCTCCAAGTTTTAGATATTCAACATTCTGGGAAAGCGTAAGTGTTGACAGATTGCTTGCCACATTGGTACATGTAGCAATTACAACTGCAATGTCCAGTGAGTACAAAATGAAGAATACAGCAGTATTGATGATAACCATACGGAGGACCTTGCCAGTCAGCTTGGGACGGTTTGGAAATGAGGCTGATTGATTGCGCACTTCCACCACTAAATAGATGTATAAAGCAAGAGTTGCAATAAAACAGACAGTGTTGAGGATGGAAGGAATCCAAAAGAATATTTCATGGAAGACAGTGTCTGTTGTTGGAACAAATATCAGAATCACACCAACAATAATTATTGGCACCCAGAGTCCTGCTGATATCTTTGCTGCTCGAGATTTAGAGGCTTTTTCCTTGAATGTCAGAGGATTGCGCACTGCAGAGAATCTCTCAGCTGCTATGGTGACCACAAAAAAATTATAAACCGTTAGAAGCATATAACGAACGCCTACCGTTACATGTATGGCTGCCCTGGAGTCTGCAGGTTGAATAAACAGTGTATATCGTAAGTCATTTGTTAGGAAGAGTAAGTCAGCCACAGCCAGATTGGATAAGTAGATGTTGATGATTGTACGCATGGACTTCACTCGAATGACTGTGAAGAGAAAGACTATGTTGAGGAGGATGCCGATTGGTGCAATGATGTCAGTACATAATGATACTATTTGTAGACTTCTGTCTTTAGTCTTGTAGAAGTTCTCAAGATACTTTTCTACTTCAGTTGATGGAGTGGAGCTGTTTTGGTAGCCATCACCCATAGTTTGTGTACAGTGTAGCATTGATCTCCATGTCCAACATTTTATTCAGATGCAGCAAAGAGTGTTCTACCCTTTTTCAAGATCACTCCAGTTTTATACTGACAGGGAAGATCTTGAGAAATGTGTAGTTGAAGCTAAACGCTTCTTCATATTTTCTCTCCAGTTTCACTCTTTTACATGTATCTATTAGATGTTTTAGGTTACATTCTTTTTTCCTTGTTTTGACAGCATACAAAACCAAAGCAGACAATAGAGTTTCACAGTGGTGTTGTTTCAGGTTCTAACTTGCTATTTTCTCCACGACAGGCTTAACTTACAAATGCATTGTGTAATCCTTTCGTTTTGGTTTTGTGCATTTATCACAAGTTACTATTAAGAAAGTGAAATTGCAGTCTACACTTCTGATATGTAGAATTTCAAAATTTGTTAAGGCTGAAAAAAAAATTGATGTGTATAGGGTAACCCGACCTACATGTACATGTACAGTCAGGCCCCACAAAATGTTTAAAAATGTAGTTGCCCTTCAGGCAGGGGTGCTTGAAATCTGGTTGCCCAAATTTCATTTTCAGTTGTCCAATAAAGAACTTTTAATATTGCAAACTTTGCTGTCCAACATCCCGGGACAACCAAAATATTTTGTACTCAGCTGCTGCACTATCACCATTTTACAAGCCGCAGTGGCCGGCAGTGGCTGACCGTGGCTGCGTGCGTATGTACGGTTTGTACTTCGACAGTACAAAGTTTCTACTCGTGTGTTACACAGGAACAAAGACCTGAACGGTGAGGGCGCTCTATGCATGGGGTCTACTTCATTCCAGGGCCTCCTACACTCAACCAAAAAAGAAAGTTTTTTTTTGTCTACATGTAACTCAAAAACTACTGAGCACCTCTCTCTCAAATAACGACTAATCAGTACAGAAATTCCTTAGCAATCCGGCCATACTCTTTGTTTGGCCCAAAACAGTGATTGTGTGTACGAAATTATGCAATTTATAACAAATGATACTGAAAACAGTTGCACTTTTGTATACGACCAAGTTGTTGTTCACATTCACCTTGCATGTATACAAAAGTACAACTTTTTTCGGTACTACCATTTGTCATAAAATGGCGTAATTTTGTATACTTATCACTGTTTTGGGCCAAACAAATAGTATGGCTGGATTGCTAAGGAATTTCTGTACTGTTCAGTTGTAATTTGTGCCAGTTTGTGCAAGATGTGACAAGTAGTTTTTGAGTTACGCGAAAAGTATTAAGGGGGGACTTTGTTTTTCGGTTGAGTGTATCATACAATAGACCCTTTGCACAGTGACAATGAAAGTACAAGTACAAAGTTTCTGCTCATGTGTTACACAGGAACAAAGACCTGTCCTCAGTGAGGAGGCTCTATCCTTGGCCTACCAACCAACTTTTGCAATTTAGTAACTTTTTTTGTAAATTTTTTAATCACTTTTTATTTTCCTTTCTCTTAAAACTCTCTCAAATCTTCCAATATCCACCATTCCAATTTTGACTGAATTTGATGGATAAAGGATAGTACGGCCAGCCATTATTGCGTTTCATGTAAATTTGTAGAATTTAGTATGCATTGTAAAATGTTTTGCCACTGTTCGCTTGGATTTTGGTGGGCCAAAGAAGATTTCTGTAATAAAAATGGTCCTCAGTTATCTTAGGAATATAAAATAGTTTATTAAAATAATTTTATTAAAATAATTTTTCATGCACTGTACTTAGTTCTTGAAACCCACCAGTGGCTGTAGATTTCTCCAAGCAAGGATTTGTTCTTCCAAGTTTGAACTCAAATATTTTTAATCTTTAATTTCAGTACATTTTTAAAGAATCCTTTGAAAGTTTTTGTTATTACAAAATATATTGCTGGTACACAAACACTTTATACAAGTACATTTTGAAATCATTTTCGATGGTTTTCTTTGGAGGCATAAGTGGGAACTTACTAATTACATTCAATTATTGCAATCTGAAGTTGAGTGAAGTGGAAATGATCTTGTTGGTTACTGGATCAGTATGCTTTCTACAGTTTTCCTTGCAGGGCTGTTAGCTATTGAAATTGTAATTCGGCCTTTGTGGACATTTCAAATTGTAGATCTTGCCACTGGTCGTGGGGAATCATGATTCAAATCTAGCCAAAGTTAAATTCTGAGTTTTTAGCATTTGCTTTCATGAAATATATTTTGTAAATTATGTCATTTTCTTTTAAGACATCACAGTAGGCCTAAGCCCATTCGAGTAACAATTCCCTTATGGGCATTTTAACTCAAAACAACAATTCACACAACAAAAATCCTGCACCTTGACATCGTTAAAACTACTTTGGCCCTAATTCATTACAGTTATTTGTACATACATTATGTTCCAACTTCGATGCTTACTTGAGTAACTTTAAAATCCCATTTCGTACTTTTTAGAATGCATGATTCACATTGCGAAGGAGGACGGTTCAACAATGATATTAACAAGATGCAAGGTCAAACGTTCACAATGCGAAGGTACATGGTTCATATTGCAAAGAAGCAAGGTGCAACGTTGACATCAAGCATGATCAATGGTGTACATTGACAAGATCGAACGTGAATTTTAACAAGTTGGAACATTCACATTAAGAAGGAACAACTTCCAAAATGCGATATTAAGCTACGTGCAACGTGCATATTGCGAAGGTACAATGTCAATATTAAGAGGTTACAAGGTTCACATTAAAAAGGTCAATATTAAAATGTCGTTCCAGGGCCACCGTAGATTGACTCTCTGCTGGTTTTTGATGCACACTGCTGTTGTGCATGGAAAATTGTTTCATCAGAGTTACTTTCAAGTGATTGATGACGATGTATCTGCTGACTCTACAGACTGCGCCCTTACATGGATGGCTTGCACTCATCAGTTACCAGAGAACATTGTTTTGGACAACTTTCCAACGATTGACTCCCTTCTGGTTCTGGATGTGCATACTGCTGCCCTTGTGCTGATGGCTCGGTGCCAGTCAGCCCAGGACATTGTTCCTGAGTACTTGCAAGTGACTGCTGGCTCTCTGCTGGGTCTGGATGTACACACTGTTCCCCTTGCATGGATGGCTTGCAGTCAGTCAGACTAGAGCATTGTTCCTGATGAGAACTTGCAAGCGCTGGGGTCCCTGCTGGTTCTGCATGTACCTCAACATGCACTTGAACATGCTGCTGACTGTGCATGGATGCCTTGCTGCTGCTTGGCCTGGAACATTGTTCTTGACAGCTGTTCAGTGGCTGCTGACTCACTGTGTGTTGTGCATGCCCTTGGCTTGGTGGCTTGCTGCTGCTTGGCCTGGCAGCACGGTGCTTGTGGTCATTTGCTGCCCGTGGAATCACATGAAGCTTAATCTGCTTCCCTGGCTGCGATGGTCGGCTGGGATTCCGTCTTGGGCAGCAACGACAGCACAGTTTGAGGAATGAGAAAGCCTTGACTACAGCTTCACGAAATTCAGTGTTAGTGGCACTGTAGACTAGGGAATTGATTGAGCTATTGATCAGTTGCAAAATTACAATGCATATAGTCAGAATATGTATTGTCTCTCCAAGTTCCAGATTGGCAACAATTTGAGCAGATGAAGTATACTTTGATGCCACTACAAGTACATGAATTGTCATAATTGTAGCTGCAGTGAACAGTGAGTTCAGAATGAAGAAAACAGCAGTATTGATGATAACCATGCAGAGGACCTTGCCTGCTCGCTTTGGACGGTTCGGCAACAGGGCTGATTGCTTGCGTACTTTCAATACTACATAGATGTACAAAGCAAGAGTTGCTATCAAAGAGGCAATGTAAATAATAGAAAGAATCCAAAGGTTGACTTCATCGAAGACAGCGTCTGTTAATGGTAAGAAAATCAGAATCACACCTACAATAATTGTTGGCACCCAGAGTCCTGCTGATATCTTTGCTGCTCGAGATTTAGAGGCTTTTTCTTTGAACGTTATAGGATTGTACACTGCAGAGAATCTCTCAGCTGCTATGGTAACCACAAAGAAATTAGAAGTTGCGATGAACGTGTATCGGACACTTAATATTGCCTTCTTGACCAATAAGTTGTACTCTATAGGTGAAAACAGTGCAGATATGAAGTAAGTCATAAGGTAGAGGGAGTCAGCCACAGCCAGATTGGATAAGTAGATGTTGATGATTGTACGCATGGACTTCACTCGAATGACTGTGAAGAGAAAGACAAAGTTTAAGCAGAGGCCGATTGGTGCAATGATTTCAGCACTTAACCATGATATTTGATTAGCTCTTTCTCCACTCTTGGAAAAGTTCTCAAGATGCTTTTCAACTTCAGTTTTCCACCCAGTTGATGGAGTGGAGCTGTTTTGGTAGCCATCACCCATAGTTCATGCACAATGTAGCATTGAGCTCCGTGAGCTACATTCTATTCAGATGCAGCAAAGAATGTTCTTCTCTATTTCAAGATCACTCCAGATTTATACTCACAGGGATTGTGAGACCTTGAGCAAAGTGTAATTGAAACAGAAAGTTTCTTGTTCTTTTCTCTATTTTTCCCCCAACTTTTCTGTCCGATTTTAATGCATGTGACTATCTTGTGTTATAAGTTCCTGTAATCAAAGCAGATGCTTAAAAAAAGTGAAATAGCACTCTGCACTTTTTACAGAGTTTACAGCTCATAAAAGATCACAGACATAACGTAACGCTGGAATTATCTGTAACTGAATAAAATTAGATGCAGATAAAAAAAATGACACAAAATCTTTCAGGTCGTTCACTACGTTTTGCTTACAACATATTTATTTATAACTCACATTTAGAAACTTGACACAAGCTTTAGATTTGGTGTTTGGATAATCAAGAAAGACATTTAAAATGCAGATACAAATAGTCACTGCATCAACAAAGATTTGAAACCATGGAATTCCTACACTCTCTTGCTTGAAATTGAAAGTGTACTTTGAATTCTGCTATCAAATGTTATACTCGGAAAGTACCCATGAACTTTTCTTTTTGTTGTTGGCCCAAACTGATAACCAGCTTTGCCAACAGATTGGCTCCCGTCCGTACATTATTGATACTGATTGAGGGGGGAGGGGGGAAACCAGCCTACCCAGCGAGAACAGAAATAATGTTTGGTAGCCAATAATTTGGAATTGTAAAGTAATAATTTAATAACTGAACGTGAGCTTTTTGTGTTTGGTGTTTCATTCAAAAGTGAATAACTTTTGTATTGCTTGGAAAATAGCAGATTGGTAAAGAAATCTGTTTTTCGGGATGAAACTCGAAAATAGCACGGAGCTTAAAGTAAATTTAGTACTTCATCTGGCATTTGTTGAGTAAAACTGTTATGTGGACAGTTTTCCTTGTTTTTTTCCTAGAAGGTACAGCATTAAAGGTTGCATGTCTGTGTAGAGTGTGTGTGCGATTCACAGTTTCAGATGATTCTTATTTTATCTGATAAACTGTCTCAGTTGAACACATTACCCTCATTGTTTCAAGCTTAAACTTTAATTTGCACATGCACTACCAGAACTATGAACTGAAGTTATGAGAATGGTTGTATGTAGAAAGATGACAAGTTCCACACACAATCTATTACCCTTTGGAGATATGGTGGACACAATACAAGGGTGCTATTTGGTTTGGGTCTAGTCTTTTGCATAAGTTACCCCAATATACCCAAATCAAATAACACCCTTGTATTGTGTCTGCCATATCGCAAAAGGCTTAGAGCAGTTGAGCTATTCACTTTTTCAGAAATTGCTAAGACTCTGAAATACTGAATGTGCTTTTCACATCTTTTTCCAATCTACAGGTTAAACAACATCGTGACTCCACTGTGGATCCAGTCGTATGAGGACCAGCTTTCCACCAGACAGACCAACAGCAGGGAGTTTCTGAGGAATTTATCCAAGATGCTGCAACGGAACATTGGGGAGATGTCTCCCTGGCTGAAGCAACAAAGGTGAGCTACCCGCCAAAGACACGGGATAGTTGTGGGCCAGAACGGAAATGGGATCTTCCTTGGCAAAAAACTGTTTCCAGACACAGTTTTCTGACAAGTTGACTTACATGTACAGCTGCCCTGAAATTTCGTTAGTCCAGAAAATGATGCCTCACATTTCTTGAGAATCAATTAAAACTCAGCAAAGTTTCTGAAATAAACTTCCTTTCCACACACAAAAGTCCCAAAGATTAAAGGGGGGGGGGGGAGTTGGTAAAAAACATGTTTACAAACAAAGAGCAAAAAAATGAACACAAAACCAAAACTTCACAATTCATAAGCTGTTCGAATGAGACTCGCACCAACAATCTCCTGCTTCCTAGTGCAGATGTCTCAACTACTTGACCATCAGGCTTGCTGGGGTGGGCTGGCTGGTCCCAATCTGATATAGCAGGTGCCACAATCAATGAATTTAATTAATTGTTTACGTAGGGGAGTTGTAAATGTGAATACCTGGTTTTGACCTTCGCCAATGTAAATTTGAATGCACTGTATATTCAGTGCTGTCTGAGAGCTTACGAGCAAAGATTCTGCCAGCTTGCTGGGGTGGAATATGAACCCATGACCTCCTGCTTACTAGTGCAGACATCTTAACCACTCAATAACAGAGCTTGCAAAGGTTAGTGGGCCAGTTTGAATATTGTGCATATATTGCTTTGGTTATAACAAGAAATTCACAAGCCTGTTGGAGTGGGATTCGAACCCACACCCTCGTGTTTAATAGTGCACTCTTCATTTGATTGACAGGAAGAACCACAGTAGGATGGCATGTGAGTTGGAGCCAATTAAGCCATCGGTGAGTAAGCTAGGTGACAAATATTTGTTGATAAAAATATAGATTTTATTTAAATTTATTTGTAGTATTGTTAATGATTCTATGAATTTCAATCTGAATGATAGTTCACTTTGGCACATAGTGTTAGCTTAGCTTGACTGGTGTGATCTTTAAACTCGGGTAGATAGATAGAGACACCTTACTTGTACTAAATTAATATTTCAACCTGGATTTCTTGTTAGATAAACTATACAGCATGTGAATCTTTTGTGGGGTAAATATTCCTGACATTAGAGATGTCTGATTTGTACCTTTAATTTTCATTGTTTGTTTGCACACTCACAGCCAGTATTGGAGAGCTATCGCAACAAGTATGAGTTTACCATCGGCAAGAGTGTAGATGGCATCGGTGAGTGAAACTGGCATTTATTTTTATTTATCCAATCTCTTCATTTTTTATGTGTATCCGCTCCGTTCACAAGTACGCATTTGCCTGGATATAAAGTGTGCACACAGGTACATAGTGTGCCTGTTATGAAAACCGCAACAGAAAGTTTCAGGAGTTTTTTTCAGTTATCCCCCTAATTTCTTGTCAGGTCTTCATGAAACTTGGCCCTGGATAAATTGTGCAAACGTTTCAGTTTCATGTCTTATTATTTTCATTGACAGATAACACTGTAGGTTTCCGGCTTGGCGCTTACAAAGGTAAGTATTTCCTCTGAAGTTTCCTTTTTGCAAAAGACGTAGATCAGCTTTTATGTTTAATTGGATCGGCTGTCGAGGGGCGTGGCCTATTAGTAGCTAAAGCTGATCAATTCCAACCAATCAGAATGCAACACACAGAAAGATTGACAGGTGTACATACTGTGCATTGTCTAATATGCCTGTCAGGAATTAATTATTGAAAAGAAAGAAACAAGCCACAAAAGACTTAAACCCTTGTCATCCTCTTTGCTGACCAATATGTTGGCTTACTTTTATGGCATGAATATTGAGGGTATATATTTGTAATTCCAACATTGTCCAGCAAGCTCTTTTACTCAATTGGGATTTTTCAACAATTACATTTGTACAAGCAAGAGTTAGGTTTTAAATACAAAATTCAGGAAAATCACTGTTTGTTTAAATGTTGCTAGTGTACACCTTTATTTTTTTTTATCACTGATCTTGCTTTTACATGCAAATTTGTTTGTCGTATAAAAAGTATGTGACTTTTAGAAACATGATTTGCCCTGCAGTTTTTTTCCAAGTATTACTAGGTATCAGAAAGACGTAAGAGCTCAAACAACGATTTGGTGTTAGTACATTTCTGTATTATTTGTGTTTAGAGTTTTAAATTACACAAGGAAATAGCAGCTTTGATGAACATATAAAAAGCAGCAATTCCTCGGATACTGTGCAAATTAAGATACATCTTGTATGATGCTAACTTTACAACGACATTCATATTTTACAGCATTGATTTTTCAATTACCTAAATTTGAAGTACCCTTGAGTCCATCTAAGAGAAATATTAGAATATTGCTTTGCATTTAAACATCATACAGACATGGAGCTCATAATGTAATACAACAGACTAGTGGTGCTACACAGATTATGTACAATTATAGAGCATGCAAGTCTCGCCAGTTCACATTCACTTTTCATGTGAACATCTTGGTACCAAACACTGACTAGTCTAGCCACAGACCCCCGTGTCTGAATTCACCCAATTCACCCCATGAACGGAAGTTGAGGTCAACATTTTTTCAATTTACTAACTTGCGATATTTTTGGAATGTGTTGTAAATTTCAATGATTTTTTTCTTGTTCAGAACCCATTATTTGCCCTTGACTGGATAAACCTAGTAAAATCACCTAGGTTTTTGAGGTCAACTTGCATGCTCTATTGACAGAAGTGGAGTACAAATTGCTGACTTTAACTATCAACTACATTTGTTTCCAGCTAGTAGCTGTGTAGACACCTTTAATACACCAGACTTAAATCCCATACTGTACATCTAAAGCCTACAATGGTCTCGTATTATATGTCTGTGCACTGCAGAAAAAAGTCTAGCCAATGGATTTCTCCTCGCAAAATTAAATTTCAAGGAAACTTGAAACAAAAATTCAGCACTTTGTTTGGTCTTCAGAAAATGTTTTCCATGTTGTGCTACATGTACATGTATGCACAAAGAATGGTACACGTGTGTGCTCCTAATGCATGACTTGCCACTTTTTTCAGGCCAAAAAGAATAACACTTCTGCTTCCGGTTACCTGACCGACCCTATTTTTAGGCTGCGACCCTAACAATTTTATCGGCAATTCCAAAAAATAAAAATAAATAATGATTGCATAAATAAAAATAAAAGCTTGTTGTCTTTTCTGTCTTCACAAAATACCTCTCAACAACCCATTTGCTTCCAAAAAATGTTTGTATTTATTTGTTTTCTTACTTACATTCGCTATTTTTTTCAAAGAAACCAAATTTGCTTCGCGATCTGTCATCATACCTCGCAATTCGATGTCACGGTGCCTATAATCACGTGCGTAAACCTTGCTCAATGCAGTGACGACTGGTCCCTGCCGCAACGCGCAGGGGCCAATTTAGAAGACATGATGAAAGTGCGCTAACCAGTCTGTCATGGCTATGCGATAGCGCTGGCATGGCTATGCATTAAGCACGTGCACTGTCAGTGTCAACTGGTCGGATTCGACATCGTAAAAATGCCAAGAAAACACCGATGGAGAAAGCACATTTTTGCAAGTTAATTCACAGAATTGATCTATCTTGTCTATGTATGTATTTTCCGTGTTCAAGAGTTCATTTTGAGATCCCACTACTCGTATTTGGAGTGATACATGCAGCGTGTTCCCGAAATTTTCGACCGTAAAACGAGGTCTGTCGGCCGCGGGCCACACATGCACAGTGCATCACACGCACTTCGAAGTTTTGGCCAGCTTCCGGTCTTGACTAGCGTTGTGCATATGATGTGAACGGCCTGAATTTTCCATTATTTTTTAAGAATTATCGAACTTAAATATATTGACAATAATTAAGGTAGGTTTTATTCACTTTTCGTGGCCATTTTGTGTATAGCTTTCGTAGTGCAATGGAAATAGTTCAGGCTAAAACTTCGCATATAATTGCATACCCCATTCAATCTGCATAAAAAAAATTGGGCCCCCAAATTTTTTTTTTACGACCGTCCGACCCTATTTTTGAAAGGCATGTAATCGGAAGCAGAACTATTATTTTTTCGGCCTTATCTGTTACTTAGGCCTGTGTCTGAAACGGGTTTCTAGAGCTATGGCTACGGCTATTGTCAGATTGTTCCCATGTAATTGTTATGGGTGAAGACCTAGACAATAGCCATAGACATCTCACTTGCTCATATTAGACTTTATACCTTTAAAAATATAGCAAATTCAATGTCTTTTAATCAGTTCATTTGTGCATCAGGTCTTGACCCACAAGATAACCATTCCACCAGCACCTCTGACGTACCAGTGACTGGCGCTGCCATAACGGATCCTTATCACTATCTGACGCAACAGCACTTCACCTCAGAGATCTTCAAGATTGAGATCCAAAACCTCCCAAGACATTTTGTGACAGTGAGTTTGCTCCCTAAACATTGAACCCTCAACAATGATAATTATACAGTTTGTGCTCTTTTAAGAGTTTATAATGTACTCCATGGTTGGGATTTCTCAATGTCTTTTAATAGAATAACAAAGTTAAAGGGCTGTGATATGAATGTCCCAACTTGAGCATTTAAACAACCAAGCCTTGTGTTTTTATGAAAGTAATAATAAGCATCTGAATGCTTGTAATCTTTTGAAGTGCACTTTGTACAATGCCTATGCATGCTCGTAACTGTTTTTAATGTTGTTCTGATACATTCATTTAGGTATTTTACACTTGACAGCATTGGGATTTTCTGTGTAATTTATGAGCCTAGATTCCTCTGCATTGAACATGTATGTTTATTTACACATAGCAGTTTGTACATTAAAGTATCTCATTGACTGCCTGCCATGTGCTAAATGAAGAAAACAGTCACATCAACCTCGACCAAAACACAACTTTTTGTCCTCAAACAGCAGTGGCACTAAAGTTTCAGCTCATGACATCACTGTATTGCTCATGAATATGGAACTTGGCACTGTCATAAAAAAATATTTAAAAGCCTAAAACATTTTCAGACTTAAAATAAAGAGGTGCATTTCGTGAAATCAAAACCTGAAAATACCTTTCAAAGGCACTTAAAACAAACATATTTACAGTGGAAAAAATTCTGGGTTATCCATATGTTAGCGCCAATACTTTCACACACACAGAAAGTAAGAAAAGTGCTCTTTTGTACACACATACAAAACCTCCTTCAAATAACAGTTAACAAATATTGAATTTGTAATTTCTGCACAACGGAATTCCAGCTGTTCCCTTCACTGATAGTTGGTTGCAATTTGCCCTGGGCCTGCACATTACTGATGTTATGATATGTACCACATTTCAACTCCAGCATATTATGCTTTAAAAATTTCTCGATGTCAAACCTACTTGGCATTCCAATGAAGAAGATGTATGGAAAAAAAACCTTAAAAACTGCTATACAGTTTGAACGCTACACAGCAAGTTCAAAAGCACACTGGCTCTGCACACTGCTCCCCTTACATGCATGGCTTGCACTCATCAGTTACCAGAGAACATTCCTCTTGACATCTTTCCAACGACTGACTCCCTTCTGGTTCTGGATGTGCATTCTGCTGCCCTTGTGCTGAAGGCTCAGTGCCAGTCAGCCCAGGACATTGTTCCTGAGTACTTGCAAGTGACTGCTGGCTCTCTGCTGGTTCTGGATGTTCACACTGTTCCCCTTGCATGGATAGCTTGCAGTCAGTCAGACTAGAGCATTGTTCCTGATGAGAACTTGCAAGCGCTGGGGTCCCTGCTGGTTCTGCATGTACCTCAACATGCACTTGAACATGCTGACTGTGCATGGATGCCTTGCTGCTGCTTTGCCTGGAACATTGTTCTTGACAGCCATCCAGTGACTTCTGACTCTCTGTGTGTTGTGCATGCCCTTGTCTTGATGGCTTGCTGCTGTTTGGCCTGGCAGCATGGTGCTCTTGGTCATTTTCTGCCTGTGGAATCACACGAAGCTCAATCTGCTTCCCTGGCTGCGATCGTCGGCTAGGATTCCGTCTTTGGCAACAACGACAGCACAGTTTGAGGAATGAGAAAGCCTGGACTACAGCATCACGATAGTCAGCATTTGTGGCACTGTAGACTAGGGAATTAATTGAGCTATTAATAAGGTGGAAGATTTCTGCACACATTGCCACTGTGTTTGCTTTTTCTGCAAGTTTTATAAATTCAATATACTGGGAAGGCCCACTTGTAGAAGGACTCCCTGCTGCAATGATAATAATTGCAGCTGCAGTGTTCAATGAGTTGAGAATGAAGAACACAGCAGTATTGATGATAACCATACGGAGGACCTTGCCTGCTAGCTTGGGACGGTTTGGCAACAGGGCTGATTGCTTGCTTACTTTCACCACTACATAGATGTACAAAGCAAGAGTTGCTATTAAACAGACAATGGTGATAATGGAATGAATCCAAAAGTTGATGTTAACAAAGACAGTCTCTGGTAAGAATATCAGAATCACAGCAACAGTAATTGTTGGCACCCAGAGTCCTGCTGAAATCTTTGCTGCTCGAGATTTAGAGGCTTTTTCCTTGAATGTCAGAGGATTGCGCACTGCAGAGAATCTCTCAGCTGCTATGATCACTACAAAAAAACTAGAAACAGCAACAAACATGTATTTGACACTCTGGAATGCTTTGTAGTCTTTGGATGAACACAATACAAATATAAATTGAGTCATAAGGAAGAGCAAGTCAGCCACAGCCAGATTGGATAAGTAGATGTTGATGATTGTACGCATGGACTTCACTCGAATGACTGTGAAGAGAAAGACAAAGTTCAAGAGGAGGCCGATTGGTGCAATGATTTCAGTACTTAACCATAGTATTTGTTCATTTCTTTTGTGAGTCTTGATAAAGTTCTCAAGGTGTTTTTCAACTTCATCGTTCTCCATATCCAACCTTTTTTCAGATGTAGCAAAGAGTGTTCTGTCCTATTTCAGGATCACTCCAGTTTTATACTAACAGCGAATATAAGACCTGGAGCAATGTGTAGTTGAAACTAAAAGTTTCTACATTTTTTCCCCTTAGTGTTTTTTTATCTCTAAGATTTGTAAGGATAAGTTCTTTGTTCCTTGTTTTGAATGCATACTAAACCAAAGTAGACAATAGAGTTTCACAGTTTACTTTG
Organism: Patiria miniata; assembly: GCF_015706575.1. Taxonomy (NCBI): domain Eukaryota; kingdom Metazoa; phylum Echinodermata; class Asteroidea; order Valvatida; family Asterinidae; genus Patiria; species Patiria miniata. The sequence continues at coordinate 22,253,989 of NW_024037073.1, read as the reverse complement.
GCATAGATGTGCTTCAGAATAACTTTTTATTTTCTCTTCAAGACTTTTTTACATGTACATTGTGTAATCCGTCGTTAAGGTTTTGCTCATATCTAGGTTACTCAAAAAAAAAGTGAAATGGCACTCTGCACTTTTTACAGAGTTTTACAGCTCATAAAAGATCACAGACATAACATACAATGGATTATCTATAACTGAATAAAATTAGATGCAGATCAAAAAATGACACAAAATCATTCAGTTCGTTCACTACATTTTGCTTACAACATATTTATTTATAACTCACATATAGAAACTTGACACAAGCCTTAGATTTAGTGTTTGGATAATCAAGAAAGACATTTAAAATGCAGATACAAATAGTCACTGCATCAACAAAGATTTGAAACCATGGAATTCCTACACTCTGAGCTTTTTTGTGTTTGGTGTATCATTCAAAAGTGAATAACTTTTGTATTGCTTGAAAAATAGCAGATTGGTAAAGAAATCTGTTTTTCGGAATGAAACTCGAAAATAGCACGGAACTTAAAGTAAATTCAGTACCTCATCTGGCATTTGTTGAACAAAACTGTTATGTGAACAGTTTTCCTTGTTTATTTTCCTAGAAGGTACAGCATTAAAGGTTGCATGTCTGTGTAGAGTGTGTGTGCGATTCACAGTTTCAGATGATTCTTATTTTATCTGATAAACTGTCTAAGTTGAACACATTACCCTCATTGTTTCAAGCTTAAACTTTAATTTGCAATGCACTACCAGAACTATGAACTGAAGTTATGAGAATGGTTGTATGTAGAAAGATGACAAGTTCCACACACAGTCCATTACCCTTTGGAGATACGGTGGACACAATACAAGGGCGCTATTTGGTCTGGGTCTAGTCTTTTGCATAAGTTACCCCAATATACCCAAATCAAATAACACCTTTGTATTGTGTCTGCCATATCTCAAAAAGGCTTATAGCAGTTGAGCTATTCACTTTTTCCAAAATGTGTTAAGACTCTGAAATACTGAATGTGCTTTTCACATCTTTTTGCAATCTACAGGTTAAACAACATGGTGACTCCACTGTGGAACCAGCCGTATGAGGACCAGCTATCCACCAAACAGACCGACACCAGGGAGTTTCTGAGGAATTTATCCAAGATGCTGCAACGGAACATTGGGGAGATGTCTCCCTGGCTGAAGCAACAAAGGTGAGCTACTCACCAAAGACACGGGATGGTTGTGGGCCAGAATGGAAATGTGATCTTCCTTGACAAAAAAACTGTTTCCAGACACAGTTTTCTGCCAAGTGGACTTACATGTACAGCTGCCCTGAAATTTCGTTAAAAGTCCAGAAAATGATGCCTCATTTTTCTTGAGAATCAATTAAAACTCAACAAACTTTGGGCCTACTTCTGAAATAAACTTCCTTTCCACGCACAAAAGTCCCAAAGATTAAAAGAGGGGGGGGGGAGTTGGTAAAACAAATGTTTACAAACAAAAAGCAAAAAAAATGAACACAAAACCAAAACTTCACAATTCATAAGCAGCTCGAATGAGACTTGCACCAACAATCTCCTCCTTCCTAGTGCAGATGTCTCAACTACTTGACCATCAGGCTTGCTGGGGTTGGCTGGCTGGTCCCAATCTGATATAGCAGGTGCCACAATCAATGAGTTTAATAAATTGTTTACGTAGGGGAGTTGTGAAAGTGAATAACTGGTTTTGACCTTCACCAATGTAAATTTGAATGCACTGTATATTCAGTGCTGTCTGAGAGCTTACAAGCAAAGATTCTGCTAGCTTGCTTGGGTGGGATATGAACCCATGACCTCCTGCTTACTAGTGCAGACATCTTAAACACTCAATAACAGAGCTTGCAAAGGTTAGTGGGCCAGTTTGAATCTTGTGCATATATAGCTGTGGTTACCACAAGAAATTCACAAGCCTGTTGGAGTGGGATTCGAACCCACAACCTCGTGTTTAATAGTGCACTCTTCATTTGATTGACAGAAAGAGCCACAGTGGGATGGCATGTGAGTTGGAGCCAATTAAGCCATCGGTAAGTAAGCTAGGTGACAAATATTTGTTGTTAAAAATATAGATTTTACTAAATTTATTTGTAGTATTGTGAATGATTTTATGAATTATAATCTCAATGATAGTTCACTTTGGCACATAGTGTTAGGTTAGCTTGACTGGTGTGATCTTTGAACTCGGGTAGCTAGACAGAGTCACCTTACTTGTACTAAATTGATATTTCAACCTGGAATTCTTGTTAGATAAACTATACAGCATGTGAATCTTTTGTGGGGTAAATATTCCTGACATTGGAGATGTCTGATTTGTTCCTTTAATTTTCATTGTTTGTTTGCACACTCACAGCCAGTATTAGAGAGCTATCGCATCAAGTGTGAGTTTACCATCGGCAAGAGTGTAGATGGCATCGGTGAGTGAAACTGGCATTTATTTTTATTTATCCAATCTCTTCATTTTTTGTGTGTATCCGCTCCGTTCACAAGTACCCCCTCGCCTGGATATAAAGTGTGCACACAGGTACATAGTGTGCCTGTTATGAAAACCGCAACAGAAAGTTTGAGGATTTTTTTTCAGTTATCCCCCTAATTTCTTGTCAGGTCTTCATGAAACTTGGCCCTGGATAAATTGTGCAAACATTTCAGTTTCATGTCTTATTATTTTCATTGACAGATAACACTGTTGGTTTCCGGCTTGGCGCTTACAAAGGTAAGTATTTCCTCTGAAGTTTCCTTTTTGCAAAAGACGTAGATCAGCTTTCATGTTTGATTGGATCAGCTGTCGAGGGGCGTGGCCTATTAGTAGCTAATGCTGATCAATTCCAACCAATCACAATGCAACACACAGAAAGATTGACAGGTGTACATACTGTGCATTGTCTAATATGTCTGTCAGGAATTAATTATTGAAAAGACAGAAACAAGCCACAAAAGACTTAAACCCTTGTCATCCCCTTTGCTGACCAATATGTTGGCTTACTTTTGTGGCATGAATATTGAGGGTATATGTTTGTACTTTCAACATTGACCAGCAAGCTCTTTTACTCAATAGGGATTTTTCAACAATTACATTTGTACAAGCAAGAATTAGGTTTTAAATACAAAATTCAGGAATATCACTGTTTGTTTAAATGTTGCTGGTGTACACTTTTATTTATTTTATCACTGATCTTGCTTTTACATGCAAATCTGTTTGTCCTATAAAAAGTGTGTGACTTTAAACATGGTTTGTCCTGCCATATTTTTTTCAAATATTACTAGGTATCAGAAAGACATGAGAGCTCCAACACCGATTTGGTGATAGTACATTTCTGTATTATTTGTGTTTAGAGTTTTAAATTACACAAGGAAATAGCAGCTTTAACATATAAAAAGCAACAATTCCTCAGATACTGTGCAAATTAAGATACATCTTGTATGATGCTAACTTAACAACGACATTCATATTTCACAGCATTGATTTTTCAATTACCCAAATTTGAAGTACCCTTGAGTCCATCTAAAAGAAATATTAGAATATTGCTTTGCATTTAAACGTTATACAGACATGAAGCTCATAATGTAATACAACAGACTAGTGGTGCTACACAGATTATGTACAATTATAGAGCATGCAAGTCTCACCAGTTCACATTCACTTTTCATGTGAATATCTTGGTACCAAACACTGACTAGTCTAGCCACAGACTCCCGTGTCTAAATTCACCCAATTCACCCAATGAACGGAAGTGGAGGTCAACATTATTTCAATTTACTTTATTAATCAACTTGTAATATTTTTTGAATGTGTTGTAAATTGGAATGATTTTTTCTTGTTCAGAACCCATTCTTTGCCCTTGACTGGATAAACCTAGTAAAATCACCTAGGTTTTTGAGGTCAACTTGCACGCTCTATTAACAGAAGTGGAGTACAAATTGCTGAATTTAGCCCGGTTCATACTTCACACGAAAGCATGTGCGAAGCAAAATTCATGTCGTCAACAATGGTGGACGCCCTTTGAATGTATTCGCTTCACTTTTGCTTTCGCGTGAAGTATGAACCGGGCTTTTAACTATCAACTACATTTTTTTCCAGCTTGTACCTGTGATGACACCTTTAATACACCAGACTTAAATGCCATACTTTACATCTAAAGTCTACAATGGCCTCGTATATTATATATCTGTGCTCTGCAGGAAAACATCTATTCAATTGGATTTCTCCTTGCTAAAGATAGAATTCAAGAAAGTTTGAACAAAAAAACAGCACTTAATTTGGTCTTCAAAAAATGGTTTCTACATTATGCAACATGTATCAGGCCTGCAACTTTTCCTCGGATCCGCTGATTTCCTCGCTTTTGACTTCTCACGAATGCCATTACAAATTGAAAAACACTGTACAAAGTCTTGTGTAGTTGGGATTTCCTTGTTTTTTTTTCTAAACTCCCAGTTGCATGCCTGATGTATGCACAAAGATTGGTATACATTTGGAATCAGATGCTGCTAATGCATAACTTGCAACTTTGTCGATCTGTTACTTAAGCTGTGTCTGAAACGGGCTTCTAGAGCTATTGCCACGGCTATTGTCAGATTGTTCCCATGTTATTGTTTTGGGTGAAAACCTAGACAATATAGCTCTAGCCATATCAATTTTGTTTTAATCTGTTCATTTGTGCATCAGGTCTTGACCCACAAGATAACCATTCCACCAGCACCTCTGACGTACGGTGACTGGCGCTGCCATAACGGATCCTTATCACTATCTGACACAACAGCACTTCACCTCAGAGATCTTCAAGATTGAGATCCAAAACCTCCCATGACACTTTGGATTTGCGGTGAGTTTGCTCCCTAAATATTGAACCCTCAATAACAATAACCATACAGTTTGTGCCTTTTTAGGAGTATGTGTGTATTGTGCTCCATGCTTGGGATTTGTCAAGGTCTGTTAATAACAGAATCAAAAGGCTGTCAAATGAAATTCACTCAAACATGAAATATCCTAGCCCTGTGTTTGTATGAAAGTAATGACCACATTTTACGCACACTTTTTTGCAATGCCCGTGCACATGTTCACAATTGTTTCTAATGTTGCTGTGATGTTGATTTAGGTATTTTACACTTTACAGCTTTTGGATTTTCTGTATAATTTATGAACCTAAAATTGATTGCATTGTACATGTGTACAAGTTTTTACATTTAAGTATTTCATTGGCTGCATGCTATGTGCTAATGAACGCAACAGTCACATCAAACTTGATCAAAACACTTTTGTTAACTTTCCTTTCCCCTCAAACAGCAGTGACATTGAAGTTCCAGCTCATGACATCACTGTATTACTCATGAATATGGAACTTCATAAAAAAATATATTTAAAAGCCTGAAACATCCAAAGACTTGGAATATAGTTCCTAAAATAAAAACCTCAAAATCTGTTTCAAAGGCACTTAAAAAAAACATTTATTTACAGTGAAAAGATTTCAGGGGTTCCATATGTTAGTACCAATACATGTACATTGTCACACTGAAAAAAGTAACAAACAAGCTCATTAAAAGGAAGGGTAGATCATTTGTCATTTGTGCACATTTTTTTTTCGTTTGAAGCTACAAAAGTGCTCAAAATCTAAAAACAGGTGCTTAACAACTAACACGATGAAGTTTAAGCTCTGTGAATGCAGTATCTTCCGAGAAAACTATATTCTAGGATCTCAGGTTCCATTCAAAAGTCGTGAGTCATGTTTTATATTGCGTCCGAATTCAGCCCCAGGGACACATTCTCATTCAGTCAATTGCAGCTACGTGATGTCATGCACTGAACTGACGTATAAAAGCAACTTAGTGTGCGTGTGCGTCGTGTCAACGCTTGCGCGCACATATTCATGGATTCACCGAATTTACAAACCAACTACGTGAACTAACATGATGCATCGTTGGAAATAGCTTTCTTTCACTGTTTCCTTCAAAATGACAGCGTGCCAGAAAGAATGATTTCACACGGAGTTTAGTGGCATTAAAACCGAAAGCCTTTTAACAATAAATTTGTCAGTTACTTTTTGGATAGTTGCAAATGATCTACTCTACCTTTTAACACGCACACAAATTTGATTCAGAAAACAATTAAATTATTTGGGATTTGTTCATTTCTGAACCATTTACATACATACATTGCATGAATACCAGCTGTTGCCTTTACTGATAGTTGGTTGCAATCTGCTCTGGGCGGGCCTGCACATTACTGATGTCATGGTGCGTACATGTATTGGCAGTTCGCTGAAGTAAAACACATTTCAACTCCAACATAATGTGCGTTAATGTTTCTTGATGTCAAATCTACTTGGCATTCCAATGAAGAAGATGTATGAAACAGCCTAAAAGCTGCTCTACAGTTAAAACACGACAGCAAGTTCAAAAGCACATTGACTCTGCACATTGCTGCCCTTACATGGATAGCTTGCACTCATCAGGTACCAGGGAACATTTTTCCTGACAGCTTTTCAACGATGGACTCCCTTCTGGTTCTGGATATGCATACTGCTGCCCCTGTGCTGATGGCTGGGTGCCAGTCAGCTCAGGACATTGTTCCTGAGTACTTGCAAGTGACTGCTGGCTCTCTGCTGGTTCTGGATGTACACACTGTTCCCCTTGCATGGATGACTTGCAGTCAGTCAGAGTAGAGCATTGTTCCTGATGAGAACTTGCAAGTGCTGAGGTCCCTGCTGGTTCTGGATGTACCTCAACATGCACTTGAACATGCTGCTGACTGTGCATGGATGCCTTGCTGCTGCTTTGCCTGGAACATTGTTCTTGACAATTGTTCAGTGACTGCTGACTCTCTGTGTGTTGTGCATGCCCTTGGCTTGGTGGCTTGCTGCTGCTTGGCCTGGCAGCACGGTGCTCTTGGTCATTTTCTGCCCGTGGAAACACACGAAGCTCAATCTGCTTCCCTGGCTGCGATGGTCGGCTGGGATTCCGTCTTGGGCAGCAACGACAGCACAGTTTCAGGAATGAGAAAGCCTTGACTACAGCATCACGATAGTCAGCGTTTGTGGCACTGTAGACCAGGGAATTGATTGAGCTATTGATCAGTTGCAAAATTTCAACGCATGTAGACAGAGTAGTTATTGTCTCTCCAAGTTCCAGATTGGCAACAATCTCAGCAGTTGAAGTATACTTTGATGCCACTACAAGTACATGAATTGTCATAATTGCAGTTGCAATGTACAGTGAGTTCAGAATGAAGAAAACAGCAGTGTTGATGATAACCATGCAGAGGACCTTACCTGCTTGTTTGGGACGGTTCGGAAACAGGGCTGATTGCTTGCATACTTTCAATACTACATAGATGTCCAAAGCAAGAGTTGCTATCAAAGAGGCAATGCTGATAATGGAAAGAATCCCAAAGTAGACTTTAGTGAAGACAGCATCTGTTAATGGTAAGAAAATCAGAATCACACCTACAATAATTGTTGGCACCCAGAGTCCTGCTGATATCTTTGCTGCTCGAGATTTAGAGGCTTTTTCCTTGAATGTCAGAGGATTGCGTACTGCAGAGAATCTCTCAGCTGCTATGGTAACCACAAAGAAATTAGAAGTAGCGAGGAACGTGCATTGGACACTTGATACTGCATTGTCGACCAATAAGTTGTACTCTGTGGGTGAAAACAATGCAAATATGAAGTGAGTCATAAGGTAGAGGGAGTCAGCCACAGCCAGATTGAATAAGTAGATGTTGATGATTGTACGCATGGACTTCACTCGAATGACTGTGAAGAGAAAGACAAAGTTTAAGCAGAGGCCGATTGGTGCAATGATTTCAGCACTTAACCATTTCATTTGATCAGTTCTTTCTCTACTCATGTAATAGCTCTCAAGATGCTTTTCAACTTCAGTGTTCCACCCAGTTGATGGAGTGGAGCTGTCTTGGTAGCCATTACCCATAGTTCATGCACAATGTAGCATTGAGCTCCGTGAGCTACATTTTATTCAGATGCAGCAAAGAATGTTCTTTTCTATTGCAAGATCACTCCAGATTTATACTTACAGGGATTGTAAGACCTTGAGCAATTGAAACAGAAACTTTCTTGTTCTTTTTTCTCTTTTTTCCCCCAACATTTCTGTTGGATTTTAATGCATATGACTATCTTGTGGTATCAGTTCCTGTAACCAAAGCAGATGCATGTAAGTCAGTTTCGCTACTTGCACTGACATGAAATCTGAGAATTCAATTTGTTTCAGTTTTAATTATTTGCTCCAGATTAAACATGCACATTGTGTACATGTAATTGTTATTTTATGCAAGTCTTCCCTTCACAAGGCATAAATGCCACTCAATGTGAGGGCTACCGTACAAGAAGAAAAGACAGAAAAAAAGAGGATGATAGAAAATGAAGACAATTAAGTTTAGTGTGTGAGAGATGCATGTTCACATTGTGTTTATACAGGGTGAGTTAAAAAGAAAGTGACCCGCACTCAAGATTTGTTTTTTCTTAAAAAGCAATCAAATTAGATACACCAAAGAAGTATGTCTTAAAAGAGCATGTTCTTCCACTCATCTGAAAAAAACCCAATCACTAAATTTGATCATGCCATCCAAAGTTATGCATGTTTTACTAAAAAGAACCCGTTTGTGTAGCTGTCCAAGGAATGCGATAATATTGAAAGCTAAATGAGCTAAGTGAGAATTACAGATTACACACAAGTATTCAAATACAAATGAGATTTTAATAATTGAAATCAAGAGAATTTTTACTATCAGGTTGTGTGTTTTGAATATGAGAAGCAAGTTCACTCTCTTTTTTCTTCGAAATATCGATGGTGATTTTTGTATCTTTTCCTTTGCAAGTTCTCGTTCATTCATGGAGGTGGGAAAACAATTGATGTTTGATTATCCTCATTGGGAGATGTATTATCAGTTCGCAGCACGGTAATTGATAAGTGGTGGACAGCCAAGTTTTGTGATCGTTTTATTGAAATAGACATGAATTGGGAATAGAGTTTGCAATTTAAATGAAATTTTCACAGTTAATAGTCAATAAGATACAGACTTGTATTCGAGTCACGAAACATCGAGTCCAAGTCCGAGTCCGAGTCACATTTCTCGAGTCCAAGTACGAGTCCCGAGTAAGGATGTGACGTTTACACGTGTAAACGTGTAAACGAAAAAGAAATCAAATCCGTTTAGAAATTTTCCCAAACGTTTAAACGAAACTCAAATTTCAAAAATGGGACCTTGTATTTTGCGCAACCTACCCTCCAGTTTTATTTACAAAGAATCTACGATGTTTATTTTATTTCATTTATAAAGAATTAGAAACGCATTCTATAGTAGTTAATCATGTTCCAAGAAGTTTGATTGATGCATTGTTCAATGATCGGCAACTCTTTTGTGTCAAATTGATACACAGTGTATACAATTGCTTGTGTTTGATGTTTTCAACACGCCGCTGGGCCGAGATCGATGCCTGGCGCGCATGGCGCCTCTCCTAGGTTTATTATTAAAATACTGAGTTTTAAAACAATTCCGAGTCTGTCTGTTTGTCTGTATTTTTTCTCTGAACTTGAATTTGCTGCAATCATCACTTGGTGTGTGCAGTAATCAAACCAATGGCTAGCAATTTCATAATGATTTTAAAACCGGCGAGGACAGTCACCCCCCCCCCCCCAAAAAACAGTTTACCCCGCTCCCCGTAAGTTATGAAGGCGTTATTTAAAACGATGTATTTTGCTGCATTAGGATTATTTTTTCCCGCTCCCTGTATCCAAAGTTACTGCCGCTTCCGTAACAAGGAAATCGATGACGATGACCCAGAATTTGTTTAGTGTTGGCAGGGGAAAAATAAAAAATATTTTTTTGGATCTCGGGGCGGGAGCTGAGGGGCGGTGACTTTACGGGATCTATTATAGGAAGGAAATTGCGGTTTTTAAAAGAGCGATATCATCGTCGATTATTTGCGTGTTTTACCTTTGTTTTTTAAATAGGCCCGTTTCCGACTTCCGAAAAGATGCTCCATCCTCGGCTGCGGTTTTCGTTTATTTGAAAATGTAGCAAATTATTTGCTTCCGTTATAAACCTCTCAATTACAAACGTTGCTAGATCAAAATTCAGAAGTTTTGTAAGGGTATTTATTGGCGCTGCACCTGACACTTCAGCACTTTCTTTCGATTTGTTCGTACTGTTCGTTCCTCGATTTGTTCCTCGCTCCATTCAACCAATTTGTTCCTGCTTGACAAAATGCCTCGCACATCAAATAGTCCAGTGTGGAACACGTTTGAAAAAGTGAATGACCATAGTGTAAAATGCAAAATATGCAGCGCTACCCTCTCATACAAAGGTGGTTCCACCGGAACGATGATTAATCATATAAAAATTAAACACCCATCCATGCGAGAATCAGATGAAACCGCCAGCGGCAGCCAGACAATGATGACCTCATTCCTAAGGAAGGAAAATTGCAACCCAGCTAGGGCAACCAAAATCTCAGAACTCATAGCTGCAGCAATTGCTCAGGCAAGCTTGCCGATCAGCCTGGTAGAGGAAGATGGGTTCAGAAAGCTATTGGCGTATCTGGAACCTGGATACAAGGTACCCTGCCGAAAAACAATGACAGCTCAGTTGCATCTGATGTACGAGCAGAAAAAAGACTCTCTAAATAAGGAGTTGCAAGATGCCTACAGCGTCGCCCTAACAACAGACTGCTGGACATCAATGAGTCAAGAGGGCTACATGACTGTGACATGCCACTTTATCCGGGACTGGAAACACCATGCGTTTGTATTGGACACGGCCCCTGTTGCCTCTTTTCATCACAGCGATGAAGAAGATCAAGAAGAAGAAACACAAGGCCCGCAGCGTCATACAGCTCAAGCCCTTTCCAACCAGCTCGAAGAAGTCGTCAATCAGTGGGGACTAAGCGGCAAGATCAGCGCTGTAGTTCACGACAATGCGTCCAACACGAAGGACATTGGAACTCTATCCAATATGGAGGTTACCGATGTTGGATGTGCCGCTCACACCTTGCAGTTAAGCGTGAACAAAGGCCTGGATTGCAACAGCCGCATCAAAACTGTCGTCGGTGGTGCAAAGCGTCTTGTCGGCCACTTTAAACACAGCAATGTGGCCACAAAAGCCCTTGAATCCAAACAGCGGCAAATGGACACTCCAAAGCATCGCCTAATATCTTCGTGCAAGACGCGCTGGAATTCCGTTTTTGAGATGCTGCAACGACTCCTAGAGAATCGCTGGCCAGTCTGCTCCGTCCTCAGCGACAGACAATACACAAAACTATCTGATGCGCAGACGTTGGATCTGAAGTCAGAGCAGTGGAACCTCATGGGCGAGTTAGTTACGTGCCTCAAACCTCTTCAGGTATGGTAAATTATAAAATTACCCCCACCGAAATTAATGTAAGATGCCCCACCCCGTTTTTGCATTACCCGTTTTTGCATTACCAACGTTGTTCACTTGTAAAATGTGGAATGGAACGAACAAAAAGTACAGGATAAGTAAACGATAATTTATTGCAATGGGCGCATTAATTCAGGGACAACAACAATTGCTGCTACATTTGCAGGTACGATAGTTCATCAGTGTATGCATGCAAAGAAAAATGAAAAGAAATTTTTGGAGCTAAAATAGCTTCTTGGCTGTTTGCCAGACTGTCCGACGTGCTATCTTTTAAAAATGTCGCTGAAACGATTCCGAAATATTGAGCATGCGTGGTGACTGATCATAAAGGTGTGACACGAAATGGTTGATAATAATTAATAATGAAGGGTGATCTTGTATTCCACACAGGTTGCAACAACAGTGCTGTCAGCGGAGAAGAATGTTAGCGCCTCTATCGTCCATCCAATTATTAGAGGTTTGGTGAGGAACCACATGGAGCCCCTAGAAGCCGACTCTGCACCCATTAATGAGTTAAAAAAAGTAGTGGCCAGGGATCTCGAGCGAAGATTCTGCTCTGAGGGTGAGGAGGCCCTGACCGGGCCTCCTATGTTGGCATCGGTATTAGATCCACGGTACAAGCATCTTTCCTTCGTGGACGAAGACTACCGAGATCTTCCCTTCTGTGCTGTCAAGGAAGAAATGGCAGTAATTATTTCGGCCACACAGGGGCAGGAAGAACCACCAGCAAAGAAGACCAAAGAAGCATCTGGCATGGACTTTTTACTTGGAACCAGCGGAGGCAGTGAAAAATCCAATGTCGATGTGGCTGCAGTTGCTCAGTCAGAGTTTGATATGTACATGCGTAGTCCCCCACTGGACAATGCGACAGACCCCATGAACTGGTGGCGAGATAACAGTAAGCTTTTCCCCACTCTGTCAAGGCTAGCACAGAAGTTCCTCGCCATCCCTGCAACCTCAGTACCCTCGGAGAGAGTGTTCTCAGCTGCTGGGAACATTGTCAATAGCAAGAGAAGTCTCCTACTTCCAGAAAACGTCAATATGTTGGTGTTCCTTAACAAGATGAAGGATCAACTGTAGACTGGCGTCGCGTCCAGTTTTGAATCAGCAAGCGTTTTACTTAGCGTACCTTAAGTTTTAAAAGTTCAACTGAAACAAAATATGTCGAAAATAAATATCATTTTGAAGTTTGAGTTTCAGAACAAAAGTTCATTTCAAACCTGGTAGACCTATGGGCTGGCATAACTCATTCAGTTTTTGTTATTCATTATTTGCTGGGAATGATTGATCAAAGAGTAAAAAAAAATGAAAAGAAAATTAAATTGATTTACATTGCCATTTACGGTTTACAGCTTTCGTAAAATCCCCCGTGCAACAAAAAAAGGAAGTGATATTTCATGATGATAAATATAACAGTTTAATCAGTACTGGCCTTGCGACGAAAGGTGGGGTGACAACATGCTAAGTTAATTGTTAAATGTTTAATTCCCTTTCATTATTTATTCTTTGTTTCAAAACTTGACCTTGGACAATGAGTCCATTAGTTGTAGTCTTGTTGTTTGTTATATTGATATGTGTTGTTTTATTTTGCTTCAAGAAATAAAAACGTAGTTTCTGAAGTCTGAACCCTGAATTTATTTGTTTGTATAATTCTAACTTGCTATCTTCATTGATTTCAAGTATTTAATTCCCACAGCCGAACTGCGACTGCAACTATAATTGTTGAATTGTTCTGTGGAGAAAAGTGCACCCTCCCCCTTAAAAATATTGTGATACGTAAAAAAATCTACCTCATTAGGAACATTATTAAATGCTGCTAGTATCATTAGCTAAAAACCTTCCTGGATAGAAAAGTTACATCGAAAAATAAAATTGTTGGATATTTATTATTTGTTAACATGTTTGCCTGACGAATGACGACCAAAGGATGCATGTAGGACGTAAAATACAGGCCCATGGGTCAAGACACTTTTTTAAAATTCTTGTCAGTTAACATTTTCCCCAACGGCAATTAATGGTAACGCAGTCGTAAAAAAAAAAAGGCCCCTGTCAAATTGGTTTAGTAATTAGTATAAATTCTGCATTCAATAAATTATTTGGAATATCCCCCCAACAAAAAACAAAAAAGAAAACCCATTTATTCATCACTTATTCATGTACATATACACGATACAGGCCTTTACAGGGTGAAAATCCATGTTTATTTCAGTTTCCCTCACTTTTCGTATAAACTTTTCCCCCCGCCTTTGAAAAAATAAATCCCAAATAAAATCCAGCTCCAAAAAAGTCTTTTCCGAGAATGATTGACAGCGGCATTGTTCAAATTGATACAATGCCGCTGTTGTTGCTACAAAGTATATGCGGTTGGGATCGGCTGTAGGCCATCGAACTTTAAGGCCTTTGATGACTTGCCGCCAGTAATTGCAAGCTTCTTAGATGATAAACAGCGATGATAGTATCTCAGCCAATGAAATGAGCTGGTTCCCGTCAACTAAATACGCCATTGGTTGCTTTCATCACGGTCCGTCTGCTTTCATGAATATGACGTTCCTTCCACGCGCAACTTGAGTTATCTGAGCCACAGGTGCATGGCTGCATGCCCATTATCACATTCCAACCTGGTTGCCTAGAAATAATGTTGCTAGGAGGCTCCCCTGTGATGCCTGAGCTGGGACTGCCGGATGCGTAGCAAGAAATATATGACTATTTTTCTGGCAGCCTGCAGAAAACTAGCAGCTCAAGAATGCTGCCGCTTTCGGGAAATTTGTGCAGGCAAAGTTTTTCATATTTTGGAATTTGGACGCAGTTTGCATTTCCGTTAAATATAAGGTCTTTTTGTTTCTTTAAGAAAATCGGATCTTAAAAATACAAATAAACGATCTTCCTCAGGCCTTGAAATTTCTGCTTGAAGTGACACTTAATTCCACAACACTTGCAGAATGCAGACGATTCGTTTCTTCTTAATTTATTTAGCCTGCAGACTTCAAAAGAACATGGAAAAAGGGGTGGTTAAAGTGTATACAAGTGTATATACAAAGTAAGTATTGTGACCGCAGTTACCGCACATTATATTGGGACACAGGCGGCAGTCTTTTTGAAGTCTTGACTAAACGTTTAAACGTTTAAACGCTACGGGAAAATTGTGCTAAACGTTTATTAAATTAAACGTAGACTCACATCCTTAGTCCCGAGTCCTCCAGGTCAAGTCCGAGTCAGAGAGTCACAAAGGTTGAGTCCAAGTCCGAGTCACGAGTCACCTCTTGTATCAAAAAACGTACATTTTAGGGAATTCAGAGATTCAGAGTCACCTTTGAAATGATGTGGAAATATGTACATTTCAGGTGCTGTAAATTTTCATTTTTTCCCCAAAGCTTTTCTCTAATTTTCTCTGGAAATGAGGAGTTCATTTGCAAAAACAGTTACAAAGGCAATTCTGGCAAAACTGGTACTGGCCTAACTTTTGCATTTAAAGTCCAGGTGTTTCAAATATCTCTTTTTAGACTTCTATATACGTGAAAGGTGGCGATTGAAGTTGGACGTAGTGCCGGTTTTCTCCTCTATTTTCTTCCTGCAGAACTTGCATTCTGCACTTGATCTTCCATTGGCATTTCTCTTGAAGTTAAGATATCCAAAATTGACAATTTTTGGAGTGGATGCCATCATGATCTACGTACGTTGCAACTTGCATGTAACATTACCGAAACGGGCAGATCAGCAGACTATTCATATCACGTTATCGCGATGCGACAGCAATACACGTGTGAACAACAGGACGTCTGACAAGAAAAGTCTGGTATCTTACCCTATCAATCTTGCACCAATGCAGTATTGCGTGTTGATGGCGGGGTACAAGTTTCAGTACATTGATTTCTATAAGTCAATATATCGGTAACCGGCCACAGCCACGCACACACCACATCGAGCGCCCTGTACATGTATTGCACAGTAAAGAAAACGATCGAATTATATATGTGCGCGTGTGCAGTGCGGTAATTTCCGTCGAGTCACAAGTCAGTTTAAGTCCAAGTCCGAGTCTGTAGCCCCGAGTCCGAGTCCAAGTCCGAGTTGTAAGTCAAAGTGACTCGAGTCCCAGTCCGAGTCATTAAAAATGTGACTTGAGTCGGACTTGAGTCCGAGTCCGAGTCACGAGTCATACAAGTCTGATAAGATGTACTTTATCCGTGTTTTTTTATTAACATAGAACGAGCCAAATATTTTAAACATTTTTTTCAAATTCGGTCACTTTCTTTTTGACTCATCCTGTAGTTGGTTCAACCGGTCACGTGGGAATAAACTTGATGAATACATCCTGAAAATGGCTTTGGGGATAATGACAGTATATGGATGTGATTGGACGGAGGAGCAGGTAGTTGGTACTTGGTTTCAATTTGTTCATGTTACTGAAGACGGAAAGTAACATTCACTCAAAACATCTTTAAGCACTAATTTTACTTTGTACATGTACAAAGGTATATATAGATGTAGACAACAGCAACAAAGAGGAGATTTTCTTTTCTATCAATCCTTGCTGGTTTTTTTTCCCAAAATGAATTGAATACAACAATTCTGTACTTCCCTTCTGTTTGATATTCAATTTGATCTTATAAGGAATTAAGTTAAATAGAAGTTTGTATGCACAAATTACAATTTGATTTCTGTTCATCTGTTGCTTTTTTTTTTCTGGGCGAATGTTGGTTGTCATCTGATAAAATTTTTTTCTCACTTTCTGGGATGGTTGTCATTTGCAATCAGTCTCTGCCTTGCCTGACAATCAAGTTGACGTTGTCATATTCTCAGTTTGTTGATGGAACATCTTTGCAAGACAATTTGCAAGGGCTAACTACTTGATCTGAATGTGAACCCAGAACCTTCTGCTTAGAGTGCAGGCATCTTAACCAACTCCACCACCAAGCTTGCTGGAGTCAGCTGGCTGATTGGAATCTTGTTGAACAGCAAATTGCTGCAGATATCCAT
This sequence comes from Patiria miniata, assembly GCF_015706575.1. NCBI lineage: Eukaryota > Metazoa > Echinodermata > Asteroidea > Valvatida > Asterinidae > Patiria > Patiria miniata. Next base: position 22,237,615 of record NW_024037073.1, on the reverse strand, counting down.
GTACATGGAGTGGTGCTGATAATCAGTAGCGTACATAATGTAGGACTCCAAGAGCTTACTATGTGGTCTGGATGTGAACCACGAACCTTCAGCTTAGACTGCAGGCATCTTAACCAACTCCACCACCAAGCTTGCTGGAGTCAGCTGGCTGATTGGAATCTTGTTGAACAGCAGATTGCTGCAGATATCCATGTACATGGAGTGGTGCTGATAATCAGTAGCGTACATAATGTAGGACTCCAAGAGCTAACTACTTGGTCTGGATGTTAACCCAGAACCTTCTGCTTAGAGTTCAGTCATTTTAACCAACCGTTAAGCGGGCCCCGAACCCCACACCGTTAGGACTTGTCGCTTCGTGCTCGCATTAGTTTTTATTCCATGTTCTGATCGAGGTATGTCCACCTCCCCCACTTTTGCGAAGCGCTTGATGCCCTTGTCTAAATCATTTATTTCAACAGCACTTGCTACAGTTTTGGAGCCCGACGCATTAGGTCAGTTAATAAAATATCGGCAAAAACAGCATTACGGAAACAATGATTATTATTGTTATGCCCCGCGGCGAAGCCGAAGGGGCATACTGTTTCCGCCTTGTCCTTCCGTGGGTGGGTGGGTGGGTGGGTGTGTGGGTGTGTGTGTGGGTGGGTGGGTGTGTGGGTGTGTGTGTCCGGACAAATCTTGTCAGCGCGATAACTTGAGAAATACTTAACATATGAACTTCAAATTTGGTTTGTGGATTGTTCTTGGTAATCCTAAGAAGCCTTTCGCATTTGGGGCCAAAAGGCCACAGGTCAAGTTCACAGTGGCTAAAACAATAGAAATCTTGTCAGCGCGATAACTTGAGAAATACTTTACATGTGAACTTCAAATTTGGTTTGTGGATTGTTTTTGGCAATCCTAAGAAGCCTTTCGCATTTGGGGCCAAAAGGCCAAAGGTCAAGTTCACAGTGGCTAAAACAATAGAAATCTTGTCAGCGCGATAACTTGAGAAATACTTGACATGTGAACTTCAAATTTGGTTTGTGGATTGTTTTTGGCAATCCTAAGAAGCCTTTTGCATTTGGGGCCAAAAGGCCAAAGGTCAAGTTCACAGTGGCTAAAACAATAGAAATCTTGTCAGCGCAATAACTTGAGAAATACTTTACATGTGAACTTCAAATTTGGTTTGTGGATTGTTCTTGGCAATCCTAAGAAGCCTATTGTATTTGGGGCCAAAAGGTCAAGTGTCAAGTTCACAGTGGCTAAAACAATAGAAGTCTTGTCAGCGCGATAACTTGAGAAATACTTAACATATGAACTTCAAATTTGGTTTGCGGATTGTTCTTGGTAATCCTAAGAAGCCTATTGAATTTGGGGCCAAAAGGTCAAGGGTCAAGTTCACAGTGGCTAAAACAATAGAAATCTTGTATTTATTCTGAGATTATAGGGATTAGGTATTAATTCATATAAAACCTACAGAAGACACTAATGCTGTCAATGAATGTTCCATGTGACCAAGGTACATGTAAGTTGATGTTAAAAGAGTGGTGTTATGTCATGGGAACAGTCACGGTTGCGGGGCATTTGTGTTTGTAAACACACCTGACTTGTTTTGTTTTGTTTTTTGTTTTTGTTTTAAATATACATGGTTCATTCTGGTGTAAACTTTCACCTTCCACCCCAAAACAAAAGCTGTAATAGAGTCAAAAAGTGGCTGAGATGACACCACAGAGAATCTAGGACCTCAGAGCTTTCGGGGCCCTTAAGCGGGCCCTGAACCCCACGCCAAAATGGCTTTGTGCTTCGCGCTTCGCGCTTGCCGATTGTCTTAAACAAATTTCAGCACCCCCTGTCAAAAATTTGTTCCAGCGGGCCTGCTACATGGTGTTACTACAAACTGCAAATCTTCACTAGAACACTGTCTTCCACAAATGTGACAATTGGGAAGGGGAAAGTGTGCTTGTCAATTTTTTTTAGGGGGGATGTAATCCCCAACCCCCTTTCTTCCCCTGACATCCCCCCTCCTCTCCCCCCCCCCCCCCACCCCCACACCTGATACTATGTAATTGTTCCAATGCTAATCATAATTGTATTGATGATATTTCAGTGATAGATATTAAAGGGAATATACATCATTTGCTTTTGCTGTGATTTTCAGAAATGGATGGAATTGGGGGGTTGGAAATATATAGCAAATATAGTTACACTGACTTTTTTGAGGTTTTGGGTTCGAAAATGCTATAAAAACCAAGAAAAACAATCATTTTCCTGTAGTCTGGTTCCCTGACTCCATTTAAGAAGAAACAGAGCAGTTTACAAATATTGGGGAATTGTAAGGTCAGGGAACCAGTCTAGCTGGCTTGTTCCCGTTCATAGGTGTGTAATCGATTGCAAACAAGTGCGATGGTCAACTGGGGCCAGTATTTGAAAAAAAAAGTCAGTTTTTTCCAACGCTGATCGGCCGATCAGCGTTGGAAATTGATACAAAAATACCACTTTTCTTGAAAATGACAGTAGCCTACCAGGTGCCATGATTTTACAGGATGCTTTACACTGTCATTCACTAACAGTCCAGCAAGGTATTTCAAAATGATTTGGTAGTTTTATTTTTTGATGTTTGCAAATGTTGTATTTTCCCTTTAAGTGTTTGATGACCTACGTGGATCTGTTTGGGCCTACAACAACACCCATTCACTGAGCGGATTCGGGATTACCCATGGAGAACTCAAAAAGATAGGAGAGACCAAGGCCAGTTTCTTTTGTAAAATTATCCAGTCAGGTAAGACAAACATCTGTGAAGACTCATTTGCATTGGTCCGCATCTCAATTCTATGTGGATAATTGTGAAATTTGAAATTGTGAATCAGAAAGTAGGAATCAATTTCAGTACAATTGGTTTTCATCCATTTATTTATTGCTATTCTTTTTATGCCCCGCGGCGAAGCCGAAGGGGCATACTGTTTCCGCCTTGTCCTTCCGTGGGTGGGTGGGTGGGTGGGTGTGAGCTTGTCTTACATACGCAGTGTGGACTTCCGAACAAAAGACGTCCACATAATGTAGGTAGCACCGACGTTGTGTGGACTTGCCCCACGTCCACACAGTGTTTCCCCATTTCTGGAAAACAGGTTTAGAGGCATTTTTGGGTTAGGTTTATTTGTAGCAGAATGAAGAGAAACACTAAAGGGAATCATAGAAAAAAAATGGGGTTGAAAGAGTTTTCACAGTTTGAGAAAAATGAGTTTTTTCACTGGTTTTTCTTAACTACACGAAAGCAATGGAAAGTCCACACTAGTCATGTGAAACAAGTATATGTGTGGGTGTGTGTGTGTGGGTGGGTGGGTGTGTGTGTCCGGACAAATCTTGTCAGCGCGATAACTTGAGAAATACTTAACATATGAACTTCAAATTTGGTTTGTGGATTGTTCTTGGTAATCCTAAGAAGCCTTTCGCATTTGGGGCCAAAAGGCCAAAGGTCAAGTTCACAGTGGCTAAAACAATAGAAATCTTGTCAGCGCGATAACTTGAGAAATACTTTACATGTGAACTTCAAATTTGGTTTGTGGATTGTTTTTGGCAATCCTAAGAAGCCTTTTGCATTTGGGGCCAAAAGGCCAAAGGTCAAGTTCACAGTGGCTAAAACAATAGAAATCTTGTCAGCGCAATAACTTGAGAAATACTTTACATGTGAACTTCAAATTTGGTTTGTGGATTGTTCTTGGCAATCCTAAGAAGCCTATTGCATTTGGGGTCAAAAGGTCAAGTGTCAAGTTCACAGTGGCTAAAACAATAGAAATCTTGTCAGCGCGATAACTTGAGAAATACTTTACATGTGAACTTCAAATTTGGTTTGTGGATTGTTCTTGGTAATCCTAAGAAGCGTATTGAATTTGGGGCCAAAAGGTCAAGGGTCAAGTTCACAGTGGCTAAAACAATAGAAATCTTGTATTTATTCTGAGATTATAGGGATTAGGGATTAATTCATATAAAACCTACAGAAGACACTAATGCTGTCAATGAATGTTCCATGTGACCAAGGTACATGTAAGTTGATGTTAAAAGAGTGGTGTTATGTCATGGGAACAGTCACGGTTGCGGGGCATTTGTGTTTGTAAACACACCTGACTTGTTTATTTATGTACTTTTTGTTGCCTTGGCCGAAGTATTTTACAAACACTGTACACTCGAGTGTAGTCAGAGGGCTTGCAAGGAACAAAAACACAATCTTTCTTCAGGTTGGACACAAACCCACCATCTTCTGCTTCCTAGTGCAGACGCATTAACCACTCGACCACTGAGCTTGCTGTGGCAAGCTGGCGGTTTGGAGTCTGATGTAGCAGGGCGTAACCCAACTTTGTTTGTGTAGGAGGTCATTAGTTTGAGTCCCACCTAAGCCTTCGGACAACACTAAGTGTACAGTGTTAACAAAATATGTCGGCGAAGGGCAAACAAAAATCCAATATAAAAAAAGATAATTTGCATCTCGTAATTTTTTTTTTCCTGCCCAGGTTCCCATCCAGATGATCCATGATAAGACAGCAGACGGTACAGGCATTGACTCCAACACCCTAGCCTTACAGATGAAGGCCCATCCTGAGCTGAGGGACAAGCTTCATGTCGTCACCTCATGGGAGCCTTTGCCTGTCTACCCTGGGGTGGTCAACTCAGAATGACCTGGTAGGTACAGTGGACTCTGTGACCAAGTACCAGTGTTGTAGTCAGGTCACCAACATCGAGTCCAAGTCCGAGTCTCCAATCATAGTTCATACCATATACTGTTTAAGAGAAAACCCACGGAGAAGTATTGCCCAGAAAAAAAAAAAAAAGATTAATCGCAACAAATCCAAAGAGTGGTCGGGTTGTGCCCGACCACTCAAAAATCTGATTTTTTTTTTTTTTTTTTTTTAAATCACAAAAATCACCAACCAGTTGGTTTAAATTTGTTCATGTTACTGATTATGGAAAGTAGAATTCACATTGTTCATGTATGCGGATCTTTGTATGGTAGATAACAACAAAAAGACAATTTTCATTTTTAAAAGTCGGTGCTACCTGTCCTCAGCAATGTTTTCTTCTGCTGATGAATTTTTCAAGTGCTATGTTTTATTTTAAGGGAAAAAGTACTTGTACTTGTTTTGCCAGTTTATTCATCTGTATGCAACCCTCTGAAAAAAAAGTTCTTTTGGTTGTATTTGCACACTATGAGACCCATTGGTTAATAAACTGGTTCCTGGTCATTGTATATTCTGATAGGGGTGGGAAACAGTCAACCACATGAGAACTGAATAAAAGTCAGGCTGCATTTGTTCCTTAATTTTCATTGTTGTGTCCCCACTCACAGCCAGTATTATACGCAACAAGTGTGAGTTTACCATGGCAAGAGTGTAGATGGCATCGATAAGTTAAACTGACATTCATTTTTATTTATATCCAACTTTTCATGTTTGTTCTGCATCCTTTGGATTGGATGATTTCTGGGCAACTCTGAAGTGTCGTTGGTGGGATGTGAACCCCAACCCTCTGCTTTATATAGAAACTCTCTCATGCAGGGGTAGATTGAGACCAACTGTCCCTGGACTTACTGGCAAACTTGGTCTCTTGGCATAAACACCAGAGGGTGGGGGATCTATCCCCACCCCTCCCATGTTTTGACCAGAGGTGGGGAGATGGGCAATGGCATCATCATGTGTTAGGGAAAAATGCTGCTTGTTGAATCCTGTCAACATGACTTTACAAAGAAGTTGAAGTTGTTCTGAGGGAAGCAAAGAGTAACCCTAGGCACTCTTAAATGAAAGTAAAGTTTAACATCAAAGCGTTTCTTTTCTTGTTTTCGATAGAGCATCATTAAGTTAAAAGTGCACCTTGCCTGGAATGGACATAACATTTCATACGATGTGCCTGTTATGAACACCTCAACCGAAAGTTTCAGGAATTTTTTTTCTCAGTTATTCCCCTAAATTCTTGTCAGGTCTTCATGAAACTTGGCCCTGGATAAATTGTGCAAACGTTTCAGTTTCATGTCTTCTTATTTTCATTGACAGATAACACTGTTGGTTTCCGGCTTGGCGCTTACAAAGGTAAGTATTTCCTCTGAAGTTTCCTTTTTGCAAAAAACGTAGATCAGCTTTCATGTTTGATTGGATCGGCTGTCAAGGGGCATGGCCTATTAGTAGCTAATGCTGATCAATTCCAACCAATCAGAATGCAACACACAGAAAGATTGACAGGTGTACATATTGTGCATTGTCTAATATGTCTGTCGGGAATTAATTTTTGAAAAGAAAGAAACAAGCCACAAAAGACTTAAACCCTTGTCATCCCCTTTGCTAACCAATATGTTGGCTTACTTTTGTGGCATGAATATTGAAGGTATATGTTTGTACTTTCAACATTGACTAGCAAGCTTTTTTACTCAATAGGGATTTTTCAACAATTACATTTGTACAAGCAAGAATTAGGTTTTAAATACAAAATTCAGGAAAATCACTGTTTGTTTAAATGTTGCTAGTGTACAATTTTATTTATTTTATCACTGATCTTGCTTTTACATGCAAATGTGTTTGTCCTGTAAAAAGTATGTGACTTTTAGAAACATGGTTTGCCCTGCATTTTTTTTTTCTTCAAATGTTACTAGGTATCAGAAAGACGTAAGAGCTCAAACACCAATTTGGTGATAGTACTTTTCTGTATTATTTGTGTTTAGAGTTTTAAATTACACAAGGAAATAGCAGCTTTAATGAACACATAAAAAGCAGCAATTCCTCGGATACTGTGCAAATTAAGATACACCTTGTATGATGCTAACTTTACAACGACATTCATATCTTACAGCATTGATTTTTCAATTACCCAAATTTGAAGTACCCTTGAGTCCATCTAAGAGAAATATTAGAATATTGCTTTGCATTTAAACATCATACAGACATGGAGCTCATAATGTAATACAATAGACTAGTGGTGCTACACAGATTATGTACAATTATAGAGCATGCAAGTCTCACCAGTTCACATTCACTTTTCATGTGAACATCTTGGTACCAAACACTGACTAGTCTAGCCACAGACTCCCGTCTTTGAATTCTCCCAATTCACCCAATGAACGGAAGTGGAGGTCAACATTTCTCCAATTTACTATAGTAATCAACTTGCAATTTTTTTTTGAATGTGTTGTAAATTGGAATGATTTTTTTCTTGTTCAGAACCCATTCTTTGCCCTTGACTGGATGAACCTAGTAAAATCACCTAGGTTTTTTAGGTCAACGTGCACGCTCTATTGGCAGAAGTGGAGTACAAATTATCAACTATCAACAAATATAACTATCAACTACATTGTTTCCAGCTAGTAGCTGTGTAGACACCTTTCATCCACCAGACTTAAATCCCATACTGTACATCTTAAGCCTACAATGGTCTCGTATATTATACATATATTTTGCTCTGCAGCAAAAAAGTCTATACAATGCATGTCTCCTTGCTAAAGGATTTTTCAAGAAACTTCGAACAAAAAACAGCACTTTATTTGGTCTTCAAATATAATTATCCACATTGTGCAACATGTATGCACAAAGATTGGTATACATTTGGAATCAGATGCTCTTAATGCATAACTTGCAACTTTGTTGATCTGTTACTTAGGCTGTGTCTGAAACGGGCTTCTAGAGCTATGGCTACGGCAATTGTCAGATTGTTCCCATGTAATTGTTTTGGGTGGAGACCTAGACAATATAGCTCTAGCCATATCACTTTTTTTTAATCTCTTCATTAGTGCATCAGGTCTTGACCCACAAGATAACCATTCCACCAGCACCTCTGACGTACCGGTGACTGGCGCTGCCAAAACAGATCCTTATCACTATCTGACGCAACAGCACTTCACCTCAGAGATCTACAAGATTGAGATCCAAAACCTCCCAAGACATTTTGGATTTGCAGTGAGTTTGCTCCCTAAATATTGAACCCTCAATAACAATAACCATACAGTTTGTGCCTTTTTAGGAGTATGTATATATTGTGCTCCATGCTTGGGATTTGTCAAGGTCTGTTAATAACAGAATCAAAAGGCTGTAAAATGAATTTCACTAAAACATGAAAAAATCCTACCCCTTGTGTTTGTTTGACCACAATGCACCTAAATGAACCTAAAATTGATTGCATTGTTCATGTGTAAAAGTTTGTACATTTAAGTATTTCATTGGCTGCATGCTATGTGCTAATGAACGCAACAGTCACATCAAACTTGATCAAAACACTTTTGTTAACATTATTTTCCCCTCAAACAGCAGTGACACTGAAGTTCCAGCTCATGACATCACTGTATTTCTCATGAATATGCACCTTGGCACCATCATGAAAATATGTAAAAGCCTTAAACATCCAAAGACTTGGAACATAGAGGTGCATTTCCTAAAATAAAAACCTTAAAATCTGTTTCAAAGGCACTTTAAAAAAAAATTTGTTACAGTGAAAAATGTCAGGGTTATCCATATGTTAGTACCATTACTTGTATATTTTCACACTGAAACACTGACATATGAAGAAAAAAGTGGCGTCAGGTTGCAGCATTCTTTCCAATACTTCTGTTGACGCAATGGTTTAAGTCGAAGAATACACTCGCAAGTGTGGATTCTTAATTTACGAATTCACTTGGCGCTTCGCGCCTCGTGAATTCTTAAATTACGAATCCACACTTTCTCGTGTATTCTCCTTAACTTAGTACCAATACATGTATATTTTCACACTGAAAAAAGTAACAGACTTGCTCATTTAAAGGAAGGGTAGATCATTTGTCATTTGTGCATTTTTTTTTCATTTGCAGCAACAAAAGTGCTCAAAATCTAAAAACGGGTGCTTAACAACTAACACAATGAAGTTTAAGCTCTGTGAATGCAGTATATTCCAAAACTATATTCAATGATCTCAGGTTCAATTCAAAACTTGCTGAGTCATGTTTTATATTGCGTCCGAATTCAGCTTCAGGGACACATTCTCATTCAGTCAATTGCAGCCACGCGATGTCATGCACTGAACTGACGTATAATAGCAACCTAGTGTGCGTGTGCATGGTGTCAATGGATTCACCGAATTTACAAACCAACTACGTGAACTAACTTGATGCATCGTTGGAAATAGCTTTCTTTCATTGTTTCCTTCAAAATGACAGCATGCCAGAAAATATGATATCACAAGGAGTTTAGTGCCATGAAAACCAAAAGCCTTTTAACAATAGTTTTGTCAGTTACTTTTCAGATAGCTGCAAATGATCTTCTCTACCTTTAAACACGAACACAAATTTGATTCAGATAACAATTAAACTATTTGGGATTTGTTAATTTCTGAACCATTTACATACATACATTGCATGAGTACCAGCTGTTCCCTTTACTGATAGTTGGTGCAATCTGCTCTGGGCGGGCCTGCACATTACTGATGTCATGGTGCGTACATGTATTGGCAATTCGCTGAAGTAAAACACATTTCAACTCCAGCATAATGTGCTGTTAATGTTTCTTGATGTCAAATCTACTTGGCATTCCAATGAAGAAGATGTATGAAACAGCCTTAAATCTGCTCTACAGTTTAAACACGACAGCAAGTTCAAAAGCACATTGACTCTGCACATTGCTGCCCTTACGTGGATGGCTTGCACTCATCAGGTACCAGAGAATATTGTTCTTGACAACTTTCCAAAGATTGACTCCCTTCTGGTTCTGGATGTGCATACTGCTGCCCTTGTGCCGATGGCTCAGTGCCAGTCAGCCGAGGACATTGTTTCTGAGTACTTGCAAGTGACTGCTGGCTCTCTGCTGGTTCTGGATGTTCACACTGTTCCCCTTGCATGGATGGCTTGCAGTCAGTCAGACTAGAGCATTGTTCCTGATAGGAACTTACAATCGCTGGGGTCACTGCTGGTTCTGCATGTACCTGAACATGCACTCGAACATGCTGCTGACTGTGCATGGATGCCTTGCTGCTGCTTGGCCTGGAACATTGTTCTTGACAGCTGTCCAGTGACTGCTGACTCTCTGTGTGTTGTGCATGCCCTTGGCCTGGTGGCTTGCTGCTGCTTGGCCTGGCAGCATGGTGCTCTTCGTCATTTTCTGCCTGTGGAATCACACGAAGCTCAATCTGCTTCCCTGGCTGCGATGGTCGGCTGGGATTCCGTCTTGGGCAACAACGACAGCACAGTTTGAGGAATGAGAAAGCCTTGACTACAGCTTCACGATAGTCAACGTTTGTTGCACTGTAGACCAGGGAATTAATTGAGCTATTGATCAGTTGCAAAATTGCAATGCATGTAGTCAGAATATTTATTGTCTCTCCAAGTTCCAGATTGGCAACAATCTGAGCAGTTGAAGTATTCTTTGATGCCACTACAAATACATGAATTGTCATAATTACAGCTGCAGTGTTCAGTGAGTTCAGAATGAAGAAAACAGCAGTGTTGATGGTAACCATGCACAGGACCTTGCCTGCTCGCTTGGGACGGTTCGGCAACAGGGCTGATTGCTTGCGTACTTTCAGTACTACATAGATGTACAAAGCAAGAGTTGCTATCAAAGAGGCAATGAGGATAATGGAAAGAATCCCAAAGTGAACTTTAGTGAAGACAGCGTATCTTAATGGTAAGAAAATCAGAATCACACTAACAATAATTGTTGGCACCCAGAGTCCTGCTGCTATCTTTACTGCTCGAGATTTAGAGGCTTTGTCCTTGAATGTCAGAGGATTGCGCACTGCAGAGAATCTCTCAGCTGCTATGGTAACCACAAAGAAATTAGAAGTTGCGAGGAACGTGTATCGGACACTTGTTATTGCCTTTATGACCAATAAGTTGTACTCTATAGGTGAAAACAGTGCAAATATGAAGTAAGTCATAAGGTAGAGGGAGTCAGCCACAGCCAGATTGGATAAGTAGATGTTGATGATTGTACGCATGGACTTCACTCGAATGACTGTGAAGAGAAAGACAAAGTTGAAGCAGAGGCCGATTGGTGCAATGATTTCACCACTTAACCATCTTGATTGTTCAGATCTTTCTAGACTCATGTCAAAGTTCTCATGATGCTTTTCAACTTCAGTTTTCCACCCAGTTGATGGAGTGGAGCTGTTTTGGTAGCCATCACCCATAGTTCATGCACAATGTAGCATTGAGCTTTGATGAGCTACATTTTATTCAGAAGCAGCAAAGAATGTTCTTCTCTATTTCAAGATCACTCCAGATTTATACTCACAGGGATTGTAAGACCTTGAGCAAAGTGTAATTGAAACAGAAAGTTTCTTGTTCTTTTCTCTCTTTTTCCCCCCAACATTTCTGTCAGATTTTAATGCATGTGACTATCTTGTGGTATCAGTTCCTGTAACCAAAGCAGATGCATGTAAGTCAGTTTCACTACTTGCACTGACATGAAATCTGAGAATTGAATTTGTTTCAGTTTTAATTATTTGTTCTAGATTAAACATGCATATTGTGTACATGTAATTGTTTTTTTAATGGAAGTCATCCCTTCACAAGGCATAAATGCCACTCAATGTGAGGGCTACCATACAAGAAGAAAAGACAGAAAAAAAGAGGATGATAGAAAATGAAGACAATTAAGTTTAGTGTGTGAGAGATGCATGTTCACATTGTGTTTATACAGGGTGAGTTAAAAAGAAAGTGACCTGCACTCAAGGTTTTTTTTTCTTAAAAAGCAATCAAATTAGATACACCAAAGAAGTATGTCTTATTAAAAGGAGCATGTTCTTCCACTCATCTGGAAAAACCCAATCACTGGATAAAGAAAATGGTGGCTCAGACCCATTCAGAGATGCTCTTTGTTATAGACTGACAATACCCGTAAATATGTACGGGTATATTTGCTCGCCCCAAAGGAAATGAAATATTTTCCTAATGTCCATAACAATCCTTCACACCAAAGGATAAACCCACTATATTGGTGCCCCGAAAACATATGTTTAATTTCCCAACCCAATCCTGTCAAACCTGACTCAGTGGAAATAAACACTAAGACGAAAACACCCAAACCCATACATATTTACGGGTATAAGAAAGAGCGTCTCTGAATTGGTCTGAGCCACCATTTTCCTTATCGTTGATCATGCCATCCAAAGTTATGCATGTTTTTACCAAAAAGAACCCATTTGTGTAGCTGTGCAAGGAATGCGATAATATTGAAGGTTAAATGAGCTTAGTGAGAATTACAGATTACACACAAGTATTCAAGTACAAATGAAATTGTAATGATTGAAATCAAGACAATTGTTACTATCAGGTTGTGTGTTTTGAATATGAGAAACAAGTCAACTCTCTTTTGTCTTCGAAATATCGAAGGTGATTTTTGTATCTTTTCCTTTGCAAGTTCTCGTTCATTCATGGAGGTGGGAAAACGATGGATGTTTCATTGTCCTCAATGGGTACATGTATTATCAGTTCGCAGCACGGTAATCGATAAGTGGTGGACAGCCAAGTTTTGTGATCATTTTATAGAAATAGACATGAATTGGGAATAGAGTATGCAATTTAAGTGAAATGTTCACAGTTAAAAGTCAATATTGATGTACATGTACTTTATCCTTGTTTTTTTTTTTTATTAACATAGAACGAGCCAAATATTTTAAACATTTTTTTCAAATTCGGTCACTTTCTTTTTGACTCATCCTGTAGTTGGTTCAACTGGTCACGTGGGAATAAACTTGATGAATACATCCTGAAAATGGCTTTGGGGATAATGACAGTATATGGATGTGATTGGACGGAGGAGCAGGTAGTTGGTAGTTGGTTTCAATTTGGTCATGTTACTGACGACGGAAAGTAGCATTCACTCAAAACATCTTTAAGCACTAATTTTACTTTGTACAAAGGTGTATAGATGTAGACAACAGCAAAAAAGAGGAGATTTTCTTTTCTTTCAATCCATGCTGTCTTTTTCCTCCAAAATGAATTGTGTTCTTCCCTTGGATGTTGATTTATATACCCATACAACAATTCTGTACTTCTTTCTGTTTGATATTCAATTTGATCTGATAAGGAATGAAGTCAAATGGAAGTTTTTATTTACAAATCACAATTTGATTTCTGTTCATCTGTTGCTTTTTTTTTCTTCCCTGGGCAAATGTTGGTTGTCATCTCCTAAGATATTTTTTTTTCACTTTCTGGGGTTGTTGTCATTTGAAATCAGTCTCTGCCTTGCCTGACAATCAAGTTGATGTTGTCATATTCTCAGTTTTGTTGATGTAACAATTTCTTTGCAAGACAATTTGCAAGGGCTAACTACTTGGTCTAACTACGTGGTGACATGATTTAGTACAGGTTTGTGGTACCACAATGCAAACTGCAAACCTTCACGAGAACACTGTCTTCCACAAATGTGACAATTGGGAAGGGGAAAGTGTGCTTGTCTATTTTTTATTGGGGCGGGGAATGTAATCCCCAACCCTATTTCTTCCCCTGACATCCCCCCCCCCCCCCCCCCCGCACCTGATACTATGTAAATGTTTCAATGCTAATCATAATTGTATTGATTTTATTTCAGTCATAGATGTACATGGAAAGTGTTTGAGGACCTACGTGGATCTGTTTGGGCCTACAATGACGCCCATTCACTGAACGGATTCGGGATTACCCATCGCGAACTCAAAAAGATAGGAGAGACCAAGGTCAGTTTCTTTGGTAAAATTTTCCAGTCGGGTAAGACAAACATCTGTGAAGACTCATTTGCATTGGTCCACATCTCAATTCTATGTGAATGATTGTGAAATTTGAAAATATGAAACAGAAAGTAGGAATCAACTTTAGTACAATTGGTTTTGGATTTCATCCATATAATTATTGATATTCTTTTTCATATATGTAATTTTTTTGTTGACCTTTGCTGAAGTATTTTACAAACACTGCACACTCGAGTGTTGTCTGAGGGCTTGCAAGAAAAAAAACACAAACTTACTTCAAGTTGGACACGAACCTACAATCTTTTGCTTCTTAGTGCAGATGCATTAACCACTTGACCACTGAGCTTGCTGTGGCCAGCTGGCGGTTTGGAGTCTGATGTAGAAGCACGTAACCCAACTTTGTTTGTGTAGGAGGTCATTAGTTTGAGTCCCACCTAAACCTTTGAACAACACTAAGTGTGCAGTGTTTACAAAATATGTCGGCGAAGGGCAAACAAAAATCCAATATAAAAAAAGATAATTTACATCTCGTAATTTTTTTTTTCCTGCCCAGGTTCCCATCCGGATGATCCTTGATAAGACAGCAGACGGTACAGGCATCGACTCCAACACCCTAGCCTTACAGATGAAGGCCCATCCTGAGCTGAGGGACAAGCTTCATGTCGTCACCTCTTGGGGCCTTTGCCTGTCTACCCTGGGGTGGTCAACTCAGAATGACCTGGTAGGTACAGTGGACTCTGTGACCAAGTACCAATGTTGTAGTCAGGTCACCAACGTCGAGTCCAAGTCCGAGTCTCCAATCATAGTTCATACCATATACTGTTTAAGAGAAAACCCACGGAGAAGTATTGCCCAGAAAGAAAAAAAAAGAAAGATTAATCGCAACAAATCCAAAGAGTGGTCGGGTTGTGCCCGACCACTCAAAAATCTGATTTAAATCAAATAAATCTGATTTTTTTTATTTATTTTTTTTAATCACAAAAATCACCAACCAGTTGGTTTAAATTTGTTCATGAATACTGATTATGGAAAGTAGAATTCACATTGTTCATGTATGCGGATCTTTGTATGGTAGATAACAGCAAAAAGACAATTTTTATTTTTAAAAGTCGGTGCTACCTGTCCTCAACAACGTTTTCTTCTGCTGATGAATTTTGCAACTGCTATGTCTTTTTTAAGGGAAAAAGTACTTGTACTTGTTTTGCCAGTTTAGTCATCTGTATGCAACCCTCTGAAAAAAGTTCTTTTTGGTTGTAGTTGCACACTATGAGACCCGCCTGCTGAGTAGACCGGTTCCTGGTCATTGTATATTCTGATACATGTAGGAGTGGGAAACAGTCAACCACATGAGAACTGAATAAAAGTCAGGCTGCATTTGTTCCTTAATTTTCATTTTTGTGTCCCCACTCACAGCCAGTATTATACGCAACAAGTGTGAGTTTACCATGGGCAAGAGTGTAGATGGCATCGATAAGTTAAACTGACATTCATTTTTATTCATATCCAATCTGTTCATGTTTGTTCTGCATCCTTTGGATTGGATGATTTCTGGGCAACTCTGAAGTGTCATTGGTGGGATGTGAACCCCATCCCCCTGCTTATAGAAACTCTCTCATTCAGGGGTAGATTGAGACCAACTGTCCCTGGACTTACTGGCAAACTGGGTCTCATGGCATGAACACCAGGGGGTGGGGGATTTATCCCCACCCCTACCATGTTT
Organism: Patiria miniata; assembly: GCF_015706575.1. Classification (NCBI taxonomy): domain Eukaryota; kingdom Metazoa; phylum Echinodermata; class Asteroidea; order Valvatida; family Asterinidae; genus Patiria; species Patiria miniata. The sequence continues at coordinate 22,222,254 of NW_024037073.1, read as the reverse complement.
TGACCAGGGCGCTGGAGAAATGGGCAATGGCATTATCATGTGTTGGGGAAAATGCTGCTCATTGAATCCTGTCAACATGACTTTACAAAGAAGATGAATTAGTTCTGAGAGAAGCAAAGAGTAACCCTAGGCACTCTAAAAATGAAAGTCAAATTTGACATCAAAGCGTTTCTTTTCTTGTTTTTTTTTTTTTAAAGATAGAGCACACCTATCCACCGGTATTGGTGTTCAAGGCACTGCATCATTAAATTAAAAGTGCACATTGCCTGGAATGGACATAACATTTTCATACAATGTGCCTGTTATGAACACCACAACAGAAAGTTTCGGGAATTTTTTTTTCTCAGTTATTCCCCTAATTTCTTGTCGGGTCTTCATGAAACTTGGCCCTGGATAAATTGTGCAAACGTTTCAGTTTCATGTCTTATTATTTTCATTGACAGATTACACTGTTCGTTTCCGGCTTGGCGCCTACAAATGTAAGTTCCCTCTGAAGTTTCCTTTTTGCAAAAGACTTAGATCAGCTTTCATGTTTGATTGGATTGGCTGTCGAGGGGTGTGGCCTATTAGCATGATTAGTAGCTAATGCTAATCAATTCCAACCAATCAGAATGCAACACACAAAAAGATTGACAGGTGTACATATTGTGCATTGTCTAATATGTCTGTCAGGAATTAATTATTGAAATAAAAGAAACAAGCCACAAAAGACTTAAACCCTTGTCATCCTCTTTGCTAACCAATATGTTGGCTTACTTTTGTGGCATGAATATTGAGGGTATATGTTTGTACTTTCAACATTGACCAACAAGCTCTTTTACCCAGGGATTGTTCAACAATTACATTTGTACAAGCAAGAATTAGGTTTTAAATACAAAATTCAGGAAAATCACTTTTTGTTTAAATGTTGCTAGTGTACACTTTTATTTATTTTATCACTGATCTTGCTTTTACACGCAAATTTGTTTGTCCTATAAAACGTATGTGACTTTTAGAAACATGGTTTGCCCTGCAATTTTTTTTTCAAATATTACAAGGTATCAGAAAGACATAAGAGCTCAAACACTGATTTGGTGATAGTACATTTCTGTATTATTTGTGTTTAGAGTTTTAAATTACACAAGGAAATAGCAGCTTTAATGAACATATAAAAAGCAGCAATTCCTCGGATACTGTGCAAATTAAGATACATCTTGTATGATGCTAACTTTACAACGACATTCATATTTTACAGCATTGATTTTTCAATTACCCAAATTCGAAGTACCCTTGAGTCCATCTAAAAAATGGAAAAGAATTGTAGAATGTTGCTTTGCATTCAAACATCATACAGACATGGAGCTCATAATGTAATACAACAGACTAGTGGTGCTACACAGATTATGTACAATTATAGAGCGTGCAAGTCTCGCCAGTTCACATTCACTTTTCATGTGAACATCTTGGTACCAAACACTGACTAGTCTAGCCACAGACTCCCGTCTTTGAATTCACCCAATGAACGGAAGTGGAGGTCAACATTTTTTTCAATTTACTATAGTAATCAACTTGCAATATTTTTTGAATGTGTTGTAAATTGGAATGATTTGGTTCTTATTCAGAACCCATTCTTTGCCCTTGACTGGATAAACCTAGTAAAATCACCTAGGTTTTTGAGGTCAACTTGCACATTCTATGGACAGAAGTGGAGTACAAAATGCTGACTTTAACTATCAACTACATTTTTTTCCAGCTAGTAGCTGTGAAGACACCTTTGATCCACCAGACTTAAATCCCATACTGTACATCTAAAGCCTACAATGGTCTCGTATATTATATATATGCATTTCTCCTTGCTAAAGGGTTTTTCAAGAAACTTCGAACAAAACAACAGCACTTTATTTGGTCTTCAAATAAAATTAACCACATTGTGCATAGCCTTGGTCAAGGCGCTAGTTGTTATTAATCCCGGCCGTAGCGCGGTAAACGATATCCTCGCTAGCGCTATGCATGCGGTGCTAAGTACAGCGTGATCAGCGACCTCACGCGGCCACCATTTCTATGCAAATCAGTTGGACCAAATCTAGCGCCTTGGTTCAATCGTCGGCAAAAGCTTCTGTTTTTCTTTATTTTGCGCTGGATTTCTAGCGCACGATCTCGTATGTGAATACAGATAAGTGTAGGCGGGGCTAATATGTGGAGTGTCCAATCACACCTTGGTAAATCTGGACGTCATCAAATTATTTGCAGGCATTCGCCTTTTGCGGACGTGACAGGGACCACAGTTTTTGTGCATTGGTGCCGTGTGCAGAGACACACAACGTGTACGTGTATGGATTATGTACGGTGCCACGTTTCACTCTGCAAGTTTCCACGCAACGATAGACCAATAAGAAAACGACATTTAAGGTCAGCTAAGGCTATTAACATAATGAGCACCACCCCCAAAACCTCACATGGACGATTGAACCAAGGCACTAGATTGGGTCCAACTGATTTGCATAAAAATAGTGGCCGCGTAAGGTCGCTGTTCGCGCTGTATTTTTAATGCACTGCATGCATAGACATATGACTGCATGCATAGCGCTAGCGAAGATATCGTTTACCGCGTTACGGCCGGATGAATAACAACTAGCGCCTTGACCAAGGCTACATTGTGCAACATGTATGCACAAAGATTGGTATACATTTGGAATCAGATGCTCCTAATGCATAACTTGCAACTTTGTTGATCTGTTACTTAGGCTGTGTCTGAAACGGGCTTCTAGAGCTATGGCTACGGCTATTGTCAGATTGTTCCCATGTAATTGTTTTGGGTGAAGACCAAGAAAATATAGCTTTAGCCATATCAATTTTTTTTAATCTGTTCATTTGTGCATCAGGTCTTGACCCACAAGATAACCATTCCACCAGCACCTCTGACGTACCAGTGACTGGCGCTGCCATAACAGATCCTTATCACTATCTGACACAACAGCACTTCACCTCAGAGATCTTCAAGGTTGGGATCCTAAACCTCCCAAGACATTTTGGATTTGGGTGAGTTTACTCCCTAAACATTCAACCCTCGATAATGATAATCATGCGCGGATCCAGGATTTTTTAAGATGGGTGGCACATTGTTGGAACATTTGCTCAGAGAACTATGCGAGCGCGGGAAATTTTGGATTATAGATGCTCTGTAGTGCAATCTAAGGTGATTCCTGGCCCCTGTTATACCCCGACTTATTTGAGCAAAACATTTAAAGATTACACAGCTATTGTCAGATTGTTTCCATGTAATTGTTTTGGGTGGAGACCTAGACAATATAGCTCTAGCCATATCAATTGTTTAATCTGTTCATTTGTGCATCAGGTCTTGACCCACAAGATAACCATTCCACCAGCACCTCTGACGTACCGGTGACTGGCGCTGCCATAACGGATCCTTATCACTATCTGACGCAACAGCACTTCACCTCAGAGATCTTCAAGATTGAGATCCAAAACCTCCCAAGACACTTTGGATTTGCGGTGAGTTTGCTCCCTATTAAATATTGAAGCCTCAAAAACGATAACCTTGCAGTTTGTGCCTTTTTAGGAGTATGTATGTATTGTGCTCCATGCTTGGGATTTGTCAAGGTTTGTTCATAACAGAATCAAAAGGCTGTCAAATGAATTTCACTAAAACATGAAATATCCTAGCCCTGTGTTTGCCACATTTTACGCACACTTTTTTGCAATGCCCGTGCACATGTTCACAATTGTTTCTAATGTTGCTGTGATGTTGATTTAGGTATTTTACACTTTACAGCTTTGGGATTTTCTGTATAATTTATGGGTTATCCATATGTAAGTACCAATACATGTATATTTTCACACTGAAAAAAAGTAACAAACTTGCTCATTTAAAGGAAGGGTAGATCATTTGTCATTTGTGCATTTTTTTTCGTTTGAAGCAACAAAAGTGCTCAAAATCTAAAAACGGGTGCTTCACAACTAACACGATGAAGTTTTAGCTCTGTGAATGCAGTATATTCCAAAATTATATTCTAGGATCTCAGGTTCAATTCAAAAGTTGCTGAGTCATGTTTTATATTGCGTCCGAATTCAGCTTCAGGGACACATTCTCATTCAGTCAATTGCAGCCACGCGATGTCATGCACTGAACTGACGTATAATAGCAACCTAGTGTGCGTGTGCATTGTGTCAACGCTTGCGCGCACATATTCATGGATTCACCGAATTTACAAACCAACTACGTGAACTAACTTGATGCATCGTTGGAAATAACTTTCTTTCATTGTTTCCTTCAAAATGACAGCATGCCAGAAAGAATGATATCACAAGGAGTTTAGTGCCATTAAAACCAAAAGCCTTTTAACAATAATTTTGTCAGTTACTTTTTGGATAGCTGCAAATGATCTACTCTACCTTTAAACACGAACAACAATTTGATTCAGATAACAATTAAATTATTTGGGATTTGTTAATTTCTGAACCATTTACATACATACATTGCATGAATACCAGCTGTTCCCTTTACTGATAGTTGGTTGCAATCTGCTCTGGGCAGGCCTGCACATTACTGATGTCATGTATTGGCAATTCGCTGAAGTAAATTACATTTCAACTCCAGCATAATGTGCTGTGAATGTTTCTCGATGTCATCAAATGTACTTGGCATTGCATTCCAATGAAGAAGATGTATGAAACAGCCTTAAATCTGCTGTACAGTTTAAACACGACAGCAAGTTCAAAAGCACATTGACTCTGCACATTGCTGCCCTTACATGGATAGCTTGCACTCATCAGGTACCAGAGAACATTTTTCCTGACAACTTTCCAAAGATTGACTCCCTTCTGGTTCTGGATGTGCATACTGCTGCCCTTGTGCTGATGGCTCAGTGCCAGTCAGCCCAGGACATTGTTCCTGAGTACTTGCAAGTGACTGCTGGCTCTCTGCTGGTTCTGGATGTACACACTGTTCCCCTTGCATGGATGGCTTGCAGTCAGTCAGACTAGAGCATTGTTCCTGATAGGAACTTACAATCGCTGGGGTCCCTGCTGGTTCTGCATGTACCTCAACATGCACTTGAACATGCTGCTGACTGTGCATGGATGCCTTGCTGCTGCTTGGCCTGGAACTTTGTTCTTGACAGCTGTCCAGTGACTGCTGACTTGCTGTGTGTTGTGCATGCCTTTGGCTTGGTGGCTTGCTGCTGCTTGGCCTGGCAGCACGGTGCTCTTGGTCATTTTCTGCCTGTGGAATCACATGAAGCTCAATCTGCTTCCCTGGCTGCGATGGTCGGCTGGGATTCCGTCTTGGGCAGCAACGACAACACAGTTTCAGAAATGAGAAAGCCTTGACTACAGCTTCACGAAAGTCAGTGTTTGTGGCACTGTAGACTAAGGAATTAATTGAGCTATTGATCAGTTGCAAAATTATAATGCATGTAGTCAGAATAAATATTATCTCTCCAAGTTCCAGATTGGCAACAATCTGACCAGTTGAAGTATACTTTGATGCCACTACAAGTACATGAATTGTCATAATTGCCTCTGCAGTGTACAGTGAGTTCAGAATGAAGAAAACAGCAGTATTGATGATAACCATGCAGAGGACCTTGCCTGCTCGCTTGGGACGGTTTGGCAACAGGGCTGATTGCTTGCATACTTTCACTACTACATAAATGTACAAAGCAAGAGTTGCTATCAAAGAGGCAACGTTGATAATGGAAAGAATCCCAAAGATGACTTTAGTGAAGACAGCGTCTGTTAATGGTAAGAAAATCAGAATCACACCAACAATAATTGTTGGCACCCAGAGTCCTGCTGATACCTTTGCTGCTCGAGATTTAGAGGCTTTTTCCTTGAATGCCAGAGGATTACGCACTGCAGAGAATCTCTCAGCTGCTATGGTAACCACAAAGAAATTAGAAGTTGCGATGAACGTGTATTGGACACTTGATATTGCATTGTTGACCAATAAGTTGTACTCTATAGGTGAAAACAGTGCAAGTATGAAGAAAGTCATAAGGTAGAGGGAGTTAGCCACAGCCAGATTGGATAAGTAGATGTTGATGATTGTACGCATGGACTTCACTCGAATGACTGTGAAGAGAAAGACAAAGTTTAAGCAGAGGCCGATTGGAGCAATGATTTCAGCACTTAACCATAATATTTGATTAGTTCTTTCTTCACTCATGTAAAGGTTCTCAAGATGCTTTTCAACTTCAGTGTTCCACCCAGTTGATGGAGTGGAGCTGTTTTGGTAGCCATCACCCATAGTTCATGCACAATGTCGCATTGAGCTCCGTGAGCTACATTTTATTCAGAAGCAGCAAAGAATGTTCTTTTCTATTTCAAGATCACTCCAGATTTATACTTACAGGGATTGTAAGACATTGAGCAATTGAAACAGAAAGTTTCTTGTTCTTTTTTCTCTGTTTCCCCCCAACATTTCTGTCCGATTTTAATGCATGTGACTATCTTGTGGTATCAGTTCCTAAACCAAAGCAGATGCATGTAAGTCAGTTTCACTACTTGCACTGACATGAAATCTGAGAATTGAATTTGTTTCAGTTTTAATAATTGGCTCCTGATTAAACATGCGTATTGTGTACATGTAATTGTTTTTATTTATGCAAGTCGTCCCTTCACAAGGCATAAATGCCACTCAATGTGAGGGCTACAAGAAGAAAAGACAGAAAAAAAGAGGATGATAGAAAATGAAGACAATTAAGTTTAGTGTGTGAGAGATGCATGTTCACATTGTGTTTACACAGGGTGAGTTAAAAAGAAAGTGACCCGCACTCAAAATTTGTTTTTTCTTACAAAGCAATCAAATTAGATACACCAAAGAAGTATGTCTTAAAAGAGCATGTTCTTCCACTCATCTGAAAAAAAACACAATCACTAACATTGATCCATGCCATCCAAAGTTATGCATGTTTTACTAAAAAGAACCCATTTGTGTAGCTGTCCAAGGAATGCGATAATATTTCAAGCTAAATGAGCTAAGTGAGAATTACAGATTACACACAAGCATTCAAATACAAATGAAATTGTAATGATTGAAATCAAGACAATTGTTACTATCAGGTTGTGTGTTTTGAATATGAGAAACAAGTCAACTCTCTTTTGTCTTCGAAATACTGATGGTGATTTTTGTATATTTTCCTTTGTAAGTTCTCGTTCATTCATGGAGGTGGGAAAACGATGGATGTTTCATTGTCCTCAATGGGAACATGTATTATCAGTTCACAGCACGGTAATTGATAAGTGGTGGACAGCCAAGTTTTGGGATCATTTTATAGAAATAGACATGAATTGGGAATAGAGTATGCAATTTAAGTGAAATTTTCACAGTTAATAGTCAATAAGATGTACTTTATCCGTGTTTTTTTTTTATTAACATAGAACGAGCCAAATATTTTAAACATTTTTTTCAAATTTGGTCACTTTCTTTTTGACTCGTCCTGTAGTTGGTTCAACCGGTCACGTGGGAATGAACTTGATGAATACATCGTGAAAATGGCTTTGGGGATAATGACAGTATGTAGATGTGATTGGACAGAGGAGCAGGTAGTTGGTAGTTGGTTTCAATTTGATCATGTTACTGACGATGGAAGTAACATTCACTCAAAACATCTTTAAAGCACTAATTTTACTATGTACAAAGGTAGATGTAGACAACAGCAAAAAAGAGGAGATTTTCTTTTCTATCAATCCATGCTGTCTTTTTTTCCCAAAATGAATTGTGTTCTTCCCTTGGATGTTGATTTATTTACCCATACAACAATTCTGTACTTCCCTTCTGTTTGATATTCAATTTGATCTGATAAGGAATGAAGTCAAATGGAAGTTTTTATTCACAAATCACGATTTGATTTCTGTTCATCAGTTGCCTTTTTTTCCTTTCCTGGGCGAATGTTGGTTGTCATCTGATCAGAGTTTTTTTTCACTTTCTGGGGTTGTTGTCATTTGCAATCAGTCTCTGCCTTGCCTGACAATCAAGTTGACATTGTCATATTCTCAGTTTTGTTGATGGAACATCTTTGCAAGACAATTTGCAAGGGCTAACTACTTGGTCTAACTACGTGGTGGCAGGATTTAGTAAAGGTTTGTGGTACCACTATGTAGAAGGAAGATATGTGGCTCTGAAAGAACCGGTTGGTTCTTTTCAGAACCACACATCTTCCCAAAAGAGACTCTACATGCCTACACGGTGTTACTGCAAACTGCAATTCTTCACTAGAACACTGTCTTCCACAAATGTGACAATTGGGAAGGGGAAAGTGTGTTTGTCTAAAACAAATTGGGGGGGGGTGGGAATGTAATCCCCAACCCCTTTTCTTCGCCTGACATCCCCCCCCCCCCCACGCACCTGATACTATGTAAATGTTTCAATAATTGCATTGTTTATGTTTCAGTGATAGATATAAAGTGTTTGAGGACCTACGTGGATCTGTTTGGGCCTACAACGTCGCCCATTCACTGAGCGGATTCGGGATTACCCATTGAAAACTCGAAAAGATAGGAGAGACCAAGGCCAGTTTCTTTGATAAAATTATCCAGTCAGGTAAGACAAACATCTGTGAAGACTCATTTGCATTGGTCCGCATCTCAATTCTATGTGGATGATTGTGAAATTTGAAAATGTGAATCAGAAAGTAGGAATCAACTTCAGTGCAAGTGGTTTTCATCCATTTATTTATTGCTATTCTTTTCATTTATGTACTTTTTGTTGCCCTTCCCTGAAGTATTTTACAAACACTGTACACATTGAGTTTTGTCAAAGGGTTTGCAAGAAAAAAATCAACAAGCTTACTTCTGGTTGGACACGAACCCCCAATCTTCTGCTTCCTAGTGCAGATGCATTAACCACTCGACCACTGAGCTTGCTGTGGCAAGCTGGTGGTTTGGAGTCTGATGTATCAGCGCTTAACCCAACTTTGTTTGTGTAGGAGATCATTAGTTGAGTCCCACCTAAGCCTTCGAACAACACTAAGTGTACAGTGTTAACAAAATATGTCGGTGAAGGGCAAACAAAAATCCAATATAAAAAAGATAATTTACATCTCGTAATTTTTTTTATCCAGCCCAGGTTCCCATCTGAAGTCCATCCAGATGATCCTTAATAAGACAGCAGACGGTACAAGCATCGACTCCAACACCCTGGCCTTACAGATGAAGGCCCATCCTGAGCTGAGGGACAAGCTTCATGTCGTCACCTCATGGGGGCCTTTGCCTGTCTACCCTGGGGTGGTCAACTCAGAATTACCTGGTGGGTACAGTGGACTCTTTGACCAAGTACCAGTGTTGTAGTCAGGTCACCAACGTCGAGTCCAAGTCCGAGTCTCCAATCATAGTTCATACCATGTACTGTTTAAGAGAAAACCCACGGAGAAGTATTGCCCAGAAAAAAAAAAAAAAAAAAATTAATCGCAACAAATCCAAAGAGTGGTCGGGTTGTGCCCGACCACTCAAAAATCTGATTTTAAATCAAATAAATCTGATTTTTTTTAATTTTTTTTTTTTGAAATCACAAAAATCACCAACCAGTTGGTTTAAATTTGTTCATGTTACTGATTATGGAAAGTAGAATTCACATTGTTCATGTATGCGGATCTTTGTATGGTAGATAACAACAAAAAGACAATTTTCATTTTTAAAAGTCGGTGCTACCTGTCCTCAACAATGTTTTCTTCTGCTGATGAATTTTTCAACTGCTATGTCTTTTTTAAGGGAAAAAGTACTTGTACTTGTTTTGCCAGTTTAGTCATCTGTATGCAACCCTCTGAAAAAAGTTCTTTTTGGTTGTATTTGCACACTATGAGACCCGCCTGCTGAGTAGACTGGTTCCTGGTCATTGTAAATTCTGATAGGGTTGGGAAACAGTCAACCACATGAGAACTGAATAAAAGTCAGGCTGCATTTGTTCCTTCATTTTCATTGTTGTGTCCCCACTCACAGCCAGTATTATACACAAAAAGTGTGAGTTTACCATGGGCAAGAGTGTAGATGGCATCGGTGAGTTAAACTCACATTCACTTTTATTTATATCCAATCTGTTCATGTTTGTACTGCATCCTTTGGATTGGATGATTTCTGGGCAACTCTGAAGTGTCATTGGTGGGATGTGAACCCCATCCCCCTGCTTATAGAAACTCTCTCATTCAGGGGTAGATTGAGACCAACTGTCCCTGGACTTACTGGCAAACTGGGTCTCATGGCATGAACACCAGGGGGTGGGGGATTTATCCCCACCCTTACCATGTTTTGGCCAGGGCAGTGGGGGATGGGCAATGGCATCATCATGTGTTAGGGGAAAATGCTGCTCGTTGAATCCTGTCAACATTGCTTTACAAAGAAGTTGAATTAGTTCTGAAATAAGCAAAGAGTAACCCTAGGCACTCTTAAATGAAAGTAAAATTTGACATAAAAACGTTTCTTTTCTTGGTTTTTTTTAAAGGATAGAGCACACCTATCCACCAGTATTGGTGTTCAAGGCACTGCATCATTAAATTAAAAGTGCACATTGCCTGGAATGGACGTAGCATTTTTATACAATGTGCTTGTTATGAACACCGCAACAGAAGGTTTCAGGAATTTTTTTCTCAGATGTCCCCTAATTTCTTGTCGTGTCTTCGTGAAACTTGGCCCTGGATAAATTGTGCAAACGTTTCAGTTTCATGTCTTATTATTTTTATTGACAGATAACACTGTTGGTTTCCGGCTTGGCGCTTACAAAGGTAAGTATTTCCTCTGAAGTTTCCTTTTTGCAAAAGACGTAGATCAGCTTTCATGTTTGATTGGATCAGCTGTCGAGGGGCGTGGCCTATTAGTAGCTAATGCTGATCAATTCCAACCAATCAGAATGCAACACAGAAAGATTGACAGGTGTACATATTGTGCATTGTCTAATATGTCTGTCAGGAATTAATTATTGAAAAGAAAGAAACAATCCACAAAAGACATAAACCCTTGTCATCCCCTTTGCTGACCAAAAAGAGCCCAAACACCGATTTCTGTATTATTTGTGTTTAGAGTTTTAAATTACACAAGGAAATCGCAGCTTTGATGAACATATAAAAAGCAGCAATTCCTTGGATACTGTGCAAATTAAGATACATCTTGTATGATGCTTACTTTACAATGACATTCATATTTTACAGCATTGATTTTTTCAATTTCCCAAATTCGAAGTACCCTTGAGTCCATCTAAAAGAAATATTAGAATATTGCTTTGCATTTAAACATCATACAGACATGGAGCTCATAATGTAATACAACAGACTAGTGGTGCTACACAGATTATGTACAATTATCTGCCAGTTCACATTCACTTTTCATGTGAACATCTTGGTACCAAACACTGACTAGTCTAGCCACAGACTCCCGTGTTTGAATTCACCCACTTCACCCAATGAACGGAAGTGGAGGTCAACATTTTTCAATTTACTATAGTAATCAACTTGCATCCTAAGACTTAAAATGCAGAGGTGGATTTCATAAAATCAAAAACTGAAATATGTTTCAAAGGCACCTAAAAAATTACATATTTACAGTGGAAAAATGTCGGGTGTATCATATATGTTAGTGCCAATATGTGTATATTTTCACACTGAAAAAGTAATAAAAAAAATTGTTCTTTTAAACATACACGAAAAGCTCATTAAAGTAACAATTAAAGCTATAGTCCATCATTGGCAGCCGTCCGAAAAGTAACTGGCGTAATTACTGTTGAAAAACAAACTTGGTTGAAAGATAGTAAGGGAACTAAACTCCCTGTGAAATTATTCTTTCTGGGAAGCTGTCATTTTGAAGTAATCAACGAAAGAAGGCATTTCCGAGGGTGATTCTTAAGAAGCACCGTTGGAAAATTTAAATTAGTAGTTCGTTTTGTTATTCAGCGCAGCGCGCACAAGTATTGGAACGACGCACACGCGCGCGCGGTTGTTATAATTCGTCGGATCAGTGCGCGACGCCGCGTATAGCTGCAATTCAAAACATGATTCAGTAACTTTTGATTTGAAATTGAGATCTTAGAATGCTGGTTTTCTCGGAATGTACAGCTGAAGCTTAGCTGAAACTTCATCAGGTTAGTTGCTCAGTATCCTTCATTAGATTTTGAACACTTTTGTTGCTTCAAACGAACAAAATGCACTAATTACAAATGATGGACTATAGCTTTAACATAGGCCCTAGTGGGATTTGTAATTTTTGAACCACTTGCATACATACATTGAATGAGTTCCAGCTGTTCGCTTCACTGATAGTTGGTTGCAATCTGCTATGGGCCTGCACATTACTGATGTCATGGCAGGTTCAGGTATTGGCAATCTGCTTTTACTAAAATACATTTGAACTCCAGCATCTTATGCTTTCAATATTTCTTGACATCAAATCTCCTTGGCATTTCAGTGAAGTAAATGTATGAAAAAGCCTTAAATCTGCTCTACAGTTTAAACACTACACAGCTCCCCCTACGTGGATGGCTTGCACTCATCAGTTACCAGAAAACATTGTTCTTGACAACTTTCGAACGATTGACTCCCTTCTGGTTCAGGATGTGCATACTGCTGCCCTTGTGCTGATGGCTCGGTACCAGTCAGCCCGGGACATTGTTCCCGAGTACTTGCAAGTGACTGCTGGCTCTCTGCTGGTTCTGGATGTACACACTGTTCCCCTTGCATGGATGGCTTGCAGTCCGTCAGACTAGAGCATTGTTCCTGATGAGAACTTGCAAGTGCTGGGGTCCCTGCTGGTTCTGCATGTACCTCAACATGCACTTGAACATGCTGCTGACTGTGCATGGATGCCTTGCTGCTGCTTTGCCTGGAACATTGTTCTTGACAGCTGTCCAGTGACTGCTGACTCTCTGTGTGTTGTGCATGCCCTTGGCTTGGTGGCTTGCTGCTGCTTGGCCTGGCAGCACGGTGCTCTTGGCCATTTTCTGCCTGTGGTATCACACGAAGCTCAATATGCTTCCCTGGCTGTGACGGTTGGCTGGGATTCCGTCTTGGGCAACAACGGCAGCACAGTTTGAGGAATGAGAAAGCCTTGACTACAGCATCACGATAGTCAGTGTTTGTGGCATTGTAGACAAGGGAATTGATCGAGCTATTGATAAGTTGCAGAATGTCTTCAGATATAATCAGAGCTTGTAGTTTTTCTGCAAGTTCTAGATATTCAACCTCTTGGGCCGGTCTAGTATAACTGTTACGTATGATTCTAATAATTGCACTTGCAATTTCTAGTGAGTTCAAAACGAAGAACACAGCAGTATTAATGATTATCAAACGGAGGACCTTGCCTGCTCGCTTGGGACGCTTTGGCAGCAGGGCTGATTGCTTGTGGACTTTCACTACTATGTAGATGTACAAAGCAAGAGTTGCTATTAAACAGACAATGTTGATAAGGTGAGCAATCCAAAAGATTATTTCATAGAAGACGGTGTCTGTTATTGGTAAGAATATGAGAATCACAGCAACGATAATTGTTGGAACCCAGAGTCCTGCTGATATCTTTGCTGCTCGAGATTTAGAGGCTTTTTCTTTGTGTATCAGAGGATTGCGCACTGCACAGAATCTCTCAGCTGCTATGGTAACCACAAAGAAATAAGAAACCGTTATTAACATATAACGAACGCCCCGGGCTGCGACTTGCAAGGAGTTTATTGGCTGAATAAACAGTACATATAGCAAGTCTCTTGAAAGGAAGAGCGAGTCAGCCACAGCCAGATTGGATAAGTAGATGTTGATGTTTGTACGCATGGACTTCACTCGAATGACTGTGAAGAGAAAGACTATGTTGAGTAGGATGCCGATTGGTGCAATGATTTCAATACTTAACCATTTTATTTGAAGAAGTCCATGTTTAGTCTCGTGAAAGTTGTCACGAAGCTTGTCAATGTCACTTTCCCTCCCAGTTGATGGAGTGGAGCTGTTTTGATAGTCATCACCCATAGTTCATTTACAGTGTTGTATTGATCGTCATGCCGAACATTTTGTGCACTATTGGAAGATCACTCCTGTTTTGCCTTTTAACTGAAAATTTACACTGTACATTTCTTATGAAAAATTTTCATAATTGTTTGCATTTGTAATGTTTTTTTGGTTTTGTTTTTACAGCAGTGTTACAAAAATAATCAACACAGTTTCATAATTGACATTGGCATGATAGTTGCCATTTTTGTATAAGTTGTGTATACATCCTTTTAGTTTAGTGTCTTTCCCTCCCATACATTGCATACACATGTGCGCCTTGTTCTCCAACCCAAACTATCCCGAAACCACAAAATCCCAGCCCCTGAATAAAATTGTACTTTGATGGATTCAGAATTTCAGAACACATGTGTTTCCGTTACAGATAATGTGATATTAGTTTTTGTTGGGATTTTGGAGAATTGATAAAGCTTCCTTGGAGTTAAAGAGTTAAATCTTGGATTAACCCTAACCTTTCCCAAATCCTTCAAAACGTGGTTTGCAAAATGGAGGATTTTGCAGGATTGTGGCTCTGTGGCAAAAAAATGTGTGGCTGTTTTTTACGGATGTACTGTTTTAATATCTTTATGGGCCAGACCTTGTTTATATGCTCAGCCGTGTTGTTTATATGCTCAGCCGTGTTGTTTATATGCTCAGCCGTGCATAAATTTAGGCCTAGATTATACTTGAAATCCTCCACACTGCTCCAGGATGTCCCTTGCCCTGTCTCAACATATTGACAGTGATTGCTGGAGGATTTTGCAGGATTGAGGCAGTGGTTACCCCATTCTAGAAATAATTGATAATTTTGCAGGATTAAGTTTCCCGTTTTCTAAGACCAAAATTCCGTTTTCTTAACATTGAAATTTCCATGTTCTTCGGGTTTCTTGAAAAACAGAAACCACGATCACAAACAACACTTGAAGTTTCGCTCTAGATGTCAACGCACGCACGCGGCTGAGGGGGAATACAGAAAATCATGTATAATACATACACGTCCATGGAATACAATGGAATGTCATTCTGTGATGCATAATTCGTGACGGACGGCTTGCCTGTGCACCAATTCGGAACCACTGTGCGCGCTGTGAGAGCCGAGAAGGTCGTTTAGTAGTTGTGATGCAGACGATGTGGTATTCTTGGTTTCAAGACGTTCTTTGCGGTATTCAGCATTTGAATCGCATGATACTGTGCGTGCGCATGTTGCACGGACCGCACTGCGAAAAGCGTCGTGGAACCAAGTTATGTACATCCAGTCGAGTGTCCATATTTGAAAAGATGGTAAACTGAAACTGTGTTGTAAATCAATCTGTTCAGCAAAATGTTGCAAATATTGCAGCAGTATTTGCTCTGAATCGAACACGATACAGTTTAGGGCAATTTCAGCATTATGTAATGTTCATGGCAGGGATTTACAAAGCTCAGTGATTTAACCTAAAAGCCTAAAAACTTACACATACATGATCTACATGTAGTTATGGTTATGGAATACACATTTTTTGGAGGGGGGGGGGCAAAAAAAAGTTTTGGTCCTCCAAAAAGTTGGTCCCAAAAATTACGGTGTGGGGTTCAGGGCCTGCAGGGAAGCGAACATTTTTTGGACTCTAGATGATCTGTGGTGTGATCTGAGGCAATTTCTGACCACTTAAACCAAATCTTTTTGAGGAAAAGATGATGGTGTATGTGGTACCTGCCTTTATTGCGACGTCACATTAAAAAATGGGTTCGTTTTGGAGGGGAAGAGTCATGGCCCTGTTGCCCCCCCCCCCCAGGATCAGCCCTTGGGTCCAGGAGATTACAAACTAGGAGTCTTGGATCAAGAAAGGAATCATCAATTAGATATCACGGTTAACTGGCTCTGTCTTGGACGTTACACTTCCTTTCATAATGCTAGAATTGCCCATGTGTGTATTTCTTTTTGTTCTGACAAGAGTCACAAGGGAGCTGTAATCTATTTTCAGCTGCACTAAATCTTCACAAATCGTCGCGTCAGTACAACAAGCTCGTATCTCCTAAAATGGCATGAACGACACAAAATGCGAGTTTTAGAATGTCAAAAGGTTGTATCTCGCTTAAAATAACCCGGATGTACACGCTAAGGTAAAAAAAAAAAGGTCTCTGGTTTCTGGTATGGAGCTTGCCCAAAAAGTCGTGCGGCGACGCGTTTTTTTTTTTTTACCTGTTTTTTTTTGCTTCAAATGTTGGCTGATGACTGCAAATGGTGCCCGACTAAACCTAGTACAAATATATGGGAGTCTAGAGAGGCCACATAACGCTTATTCTCGATCATAACCCCATCTTAAAACACGTTAAAATTGTGCAGCTGCAGAATTCCAGTCAAACTGGCCTGTGAGTTTGGCGGTTTTGAGACGTCGTCTTTTATTGGAAAAAAAACTTTTTCATTTTGCAGACGCGCATGGCTTCGGCGACGCGCGCGCCTACCAGAAACTGGAGACTTTTTTTGGCCAAAGTCAATGGACGTGGAGATACAACCTTGTTGCACGGAGCGTATTCGCGCGTGATACGACTTTGTTGCAGAACGGAGTTACGACCTTGTTGCACTGACGTAGCTTGCTTGCGTGTAATTTGTCTGCTCTTGATAAAATTGAGGGGAAAGGTTTTATTTTTTAACTTCCCAGCAAAAAGGGAATCTCTTACTTTTTTCTTTCAACGTGATTGTTGCAAAGACTGTACCATGGGTTTACTACACAGAGTTGGAATTTGGAGTGTTCAGGAAACTTGCTAGCACAAATATACAGCAAGATAGGGATGAATGTTTGAGACATGACAGAAAAACTGGCGCCAGAAAATTCTAGTCAGGAATGAGTGACATGGGAGCTTGTTAAAGAGTGAAAGTTGAGTGTGCTGATGTAATGAAACACAAATAAGAGCACAGGGAAACTTGATACAAGTTTTAGTTTTGATGTTTGGATAATCAAGAAAGAAATTTAAAATACAGATATAAATAGTCACTACATCAACATAGCATTGAAACCACACTCTCCTCCTTGAAATGGAAAGTGTACTTAGACTTCTGTTTTCAATTGTTATATTTAGAAAGCATCCGTGAACTTTTCTTGGTTTGGGGACAAACTGATCCACTTTGCTAGCAGACTGGTTCCTGGTCCACGCTTTATCGATACTGATTGTGGGGCGGGAACCAGGCTACCTCGCCAGAACAGAAATATCTTCTGACAGCCAATAATTTTAAATTGTAAAGTAAATAATTCAATAACTAAACATTAGCTGATTGTTTTGTGTTCAAAAGTGAATAGCTGTTGTATTGCTAAAAAAAAAAGCAAGTCAGAAATGAGTATACAGTGTTTATACATCGGAGAAGGGCAAAGCCTAATATTGATTTACATCACCCCAACGCAAAATTCCATCTTATGAATACAATGTAGTTAGATGTGGTACTCACTTCTATGTACAATGTACATCAGATTCGAACCAGCCAACCGATCCCACAAGCTTGGTGTTTTGAGTGGAGACATCTGCACTAGAAAGCAGGAGGTTGTGGGTTAAAGTCCAACCCGAGTGATTTTTTCCAACATTCACTTTGGAGGTAACACACTGAGCATACAGTGTTTATATGTCAGTGAAGGGCAAAACCAAATATTAATTTAGAAAAGAAATCTAATTTTTGGGATGAAACTCGAAAATAGCACAGGGAACGCAACTTTAAATCCCCCCCCCCCAACACACACATTCCATCTTGCAAAAATTCATCTCCTTTCCAGTTACATTCAGTACTTGCGATGGATTAACTGATGGAAATCCAATTGTTTGTTTCATCCCTCAGCTGCCAAGAAGATAAGGAGGAGGCATTGAAAGTACTCAACGGACACAAATGCAAAGGACAAGTGCTCAAAGCCAAGGTATTCACTATTAGTCAATTGTGGTTTTATTATTGACACAAGTTTCTGTTGGCACTTGTCATTGGATTTAAATGAATAAGAACTGCCTCAGCATTGGCTACCAGTGCAAGGGGTCTAGTGGCTGATATTGCTGTGGTTACAGGTTCATGTTCCTGCAATAACTCTTTTCCCGTAGCTCGCCAAGCCAGTTGAGGACCCGTACACTAAGAGCCTCGCTCGGAAGAGAAGCCAAGAGGAATCTGATGGAAACACCCAAGAAGCTAAGAGGAGGAAGGAGGAGGACAGCTTACCAGTAGAAGAGAGGTGAAGACATTGAGATAGAATGCAGGGTTGGGCTGGATTCGAACCACCAACATAGAAATGTACTGCAGTTCTAAACTCAGATATCGTGAATACAATTGGTGCTATTTGTTTGGGTCAAGTATTTTGTATTGACCCAAAATTTACCCAAACCAGCATCCTGAAATTGTGTCTGCCATATCTCAAAAAGGCTAATAGCAGTTGAACCATTTACTACTACTAAAACTTGATTAAGACTCTGAAATACTGAGCGCAATTTTTTCATCCTTTTCCAATCTGCAGGTTAAACAACACGGTGACTCCACTATGGAACCAGCTGTATGAGGACCAGTTATCCACCAAACAGACCAACACCAGGGAGTGTCTTGTCTTGATGCATGGCCAGTGTATGGAAGGACAGCAACCGGCATGTCCGGTGTGTTCGGGGTCTGAGACTGGTTCCTATTCGGTAAGAAGTTTTGATGTTTAGGTCTGTACCCATTGTCTCTTAGTATTGGATTGTTTGCGTAGGGGAGTTATCAATGTTAATATCTAGTTCTGCTCTTCACCAATGTAAATTTGAAAGCACTGTATAGGCCTACTTAGAGTTTTCTGGAGATAACTAGCAAGAAATTCCCTAGCTTTCTTGGGTGAGATTTGCACATGTTTTAACCACTTGATAACCAAGCATATCAAAGTTTGTTGGATAAATATCCCTGACATTGAAGATGATGTGTATATCCTTTGGGTTTGATGATTTCTGTCATTGGTGGGATGTGAACCCCAAGTCCCTGCTTATAGAAACTCTCTCATTCAGGGTCAGATTAAGACCAACTGTCTCTGGACTTATTGGCAAATTGGGTCTCACGGCATGAACACCAGGAGGTGGGGGTTTATCCCCACCCCCTCCCATGTTTTGACCAGGGTTGTGGGGGATGGGCAATGGCATCATCATGTATTAGGGGAAAATGCTGCTCATTGAATCCTGCCAACATGACTTTACAAAGAAGTTGAATTAGTTCTGAGAGAAGCAAAGAGTAACCCTATGCACTCTTAAATGAAAGTAAAATTTGACATAAAAGCGTTTCTTTTCTTGTTTTTTTTTAAGGATAGAGCACACCTATCCACCAGTATTGGTGTTCAAGGCACTGCATCATTAAGTTAAAAGTGCACATTGCCTGGAATGGACATAACATTTTCATACAATGTGCCTGTTATGAACACCGCAACAGAAAGTTTCAAGAGTTTTTTTTCTCAGTTAGTCCCCTAAATTTCTTGTCAGGTCTTCATGAAACTTGGCCCTGGATAAATTATGCAAACGTTTCAGTTTCATGTCTTATTATTTTCATTGACAGATAACACTGTTGGTTTCCGGCTTGGCGCTTACAAAGGTAAGTATTTCCTCTGAAGTTTCCTTTTTGCAAAAGACGTAGATCAGCTTTTATGTTTGATTGGATCGGATGTCGAGGGGCGTGGCCTATTAGTAGCTAATGCTGATCAATTCCAACCAATCAGAATGCAACACACAGAAAGATTGACAGGTGTACATATTGTGCATTGTCTAATTTGTCTGTCAGGAATTAATTATTGAAAAGAAAGAAACAAGCCACAAAAGACTTAAACCCTTCTCATCCCCTTTGCTAACCAATATTTTGGCTTACTTTTGTGGCATGAATATTGAGGGTATATGTTTGTACTTTCAACATTGACCAGCAAGCTCTTTTACTTGATAGGGATTTTTCAACAATTACATTTGTACAAGCAAGAATTAGGTTTTAAATACAAAATTCAGGAAAATCACTGTTTATTTAAATGTTGCTAGTGTACACTTTTATTTATTTTATCACCGATCTTGCTTTTACACGCAAATTTGTTTGTCCTATAAAAAGTATATGACTTTTAGAAACATGGTTTGCGCTGCAATTTTTTTTTCAAATATTACTAGGTATCAGAAAGACGAAAGAGGTCAAATGCCGATTTGGTGATAGTACATTTTTGTATTATTTGTGTAATAGAGTTTTAAATTACACAAGGAAATAGCAGCTTTAATGAACATTGCAAGCAGCAATTCCTCAGATACTGTGCAAATTAAGATACATCTTGTATGATGCTAACTTTTCAACGACATTCATATTTTATAGCATTGATTTTTCAATTACCTAAATTTGAAGTACCCTTGAGTCCATCTAAGAGAAATATTAGAGTATTGCTTTGCATTTAAACATCATACAGACATGGAGCTCATAATGTAATACAACAGACTAGTGGTGCTACACAGATTATGTACAATTATAGAGCATGCAAGTCTCGCCAGTTCACATTCACTTTTCATGTGAACATCTTGGTACCAAACACTGACTAGTCTAGCCACAGACTCCCGTGTCTAAATTCACCCAATTCACCCGGTGAACGGAAGTGGAGGTCCACATTTTTTCAATTTACTATAGTAATCAGCTTGCAATATTGTTTGAATGTGTTGTAAATTGGAATGTTTTTTTCTTGTTCAGAACCCATTCTTTGCCCTTGACTGGATAAACCTAGTTAACTCACCTAGGTTTTTGAGGTCAACTTGCACGCTCTATTGACAGAAGTGGAGTACAAATTGCTGACTTTAACTATCAACTACATTTTGTCCAGCTAGTAGCTGTGAAGACACCTTTAATACACCAGACTTAAATCCCATACTGTACATCTAAAGCCTACAATGGTCTCGTATATTATATATCGGTGCTCTGCAGCAAAAAAAGTCTATACAATGCATTTCTCCTTGCTAAAGGATTTTTCAAGAAACTTCAAACAAAAAACAGCACTTTATTTGGTCTTCAAAAAAGTTATCCACATTGTGCAACATGTACATGTATGCACAAAGACTGGTATACATTTGGAATCAGATGCTCCTAATGCATAATTTGCAACTTTGTTGATCTGTTACTTAGACTGTGTCTGAAACAGGCTTCTGGAGCTATGGCTACGGCTATTGTCAGATTGTTCCCATGTAATTGTTATGGGTGAAGACCTAGACAATATAGCTCTAGCCATATCAATTTTTTTAATCTGTTCATTTGTGCATCAGGTCTTGATCCACAAGATAACCATTCCACCAGCACCTCTGACGTACCAGTGACTGGCGCTGCCATAACGGATCCTTATCACTGTCTGACGCAACAGCACTTCACCTCGGAGATCTTCAAGATTGAGATCCAAAACCTCCCAAGACATTTTGGATTTGCGGTGAGTTTGCTCCCTAAACCTACAACCCTCGATAATGATAATCAGGTGCAAATCCAGGATTTTTTTAGACAGGGGGAACATCGTTGGAACATTTGCTCCAAGAAATATGGGAGCGCGGGAAATTTGGATTATAGATGCTCTGTGGTGCAATCTGAGGTGATTCCTGGCCTTTTATAGTCTTAATAAATATAGTCTTAACAAAAATTATATGATGACGTTGAAGAACTCATTTTAAAACAAGGAAATGTTTTGGACTCCGTGAAAAGTATAATTTGTACTTTAAAAGTGCGCTTAAAAAATGGTGACCAATGGTGAGTTCCAATGGCTCTCCAGCTTGCTGTGTCATACAGCCAGTACACAATGTTTGCAGGATGATGTTTGATATCGGCGCCGGTATATTTGTAAGGAGGTTGCCCTCCTCCTTCCCTCCTTCTCGCTCTTCTCCCCCTCTTCTTGTCCTTTTTTTTCTTTTTTTGTTGACTCAATTTGATGGCAGCACGTGCCCCCGCAGACCACCCCTGGATCCGCGCCTAAATTATCATACAGTTTGCGCTATATCGAGAGTTCCTATTGCCAACAATGGTTGGAATTTCTCAAGGTCTTTTAATGGCATTAAGAAATTAAAGGGCCCGTGAAATGAAATATTGAAATATAAAATATTGAAATATATAAGCCTACTGTATTTATCAATGTAACAACTACATGTACTTATTTTTTTCTTTTTTTCAAGTGCACTTTTTACAATGTCCAAACAATTTCACTTTATAGCTTTGGGATTTTCTGTGTAATTGATGAACCTAAATTTCTCTGCATTGCACAAGTACACATAGCAGTTTCTACATTAAAGTATCACATTGAATTCAAGTTCAAGAGCAACTGCACAGTGCTCCACTTACCTGGACGGCTTGCACTCATCAGTTACCAGAAAACATTGTTCTTGACAACTTTCCAAAGATTGACTCCCTTCTGGTTCTGGATGTGCATACTGCTGCCCTTGTGCTGATGGCTCAGTGCCAGTCAGCCGGCCAGGGCATTGTTCCTGAGTACTTGCAAGTGACTGCTGGCTCTCTGCTGGTTCTGGATGTACACACTGTTCCCCTTGCATGGATGGCTTGCAGTCAGTCAGACTAGAGCATTGTTCCTGATGAGAACTTGCAAGCACTGGGGTCCCTGCTGGTTCTGCATGTACCTCAACATGCACTTGAACATGCTGCTGACTGTGCATGGATGCCTTGCTGCTGCATTGCCTAGAACATTGTTCTTGAAAGCTGTCCAGTGGCTGCTGACTCTCTGTGTGTTGTGCATGCCCTTGGCTTGGTGGCTTGCATCTGCTTGGCCTGGCAGCACGGTGCTCTTGGTCATTTTCTGCCTGTGGAATCACACGAAGCTCAATCTGCTTCCCTGGCTGTGATGGTCGGCTGGGATTCCGTCTTGGGCAGCAATGACAGCACAGTTTCAGGAATGAGAAAGCCTTGACTACAGCTTCACGATAGTCAGCGTTTGTGGCACTGTAGACTAGGGAATTGATTGAGCTATTGATCAGTTGCAAAATGTCAATGCATATAATCAGAATATGTATTGTCTCTCCAAGTTCCAGATTGGCAAAAATCTGAGCAGGTGAAGTATACTCAGATGCCACTACAACTACATGTATTGTCATAATTGCAGCTGCCGTGTGTAGTGAGTTCAGAATGAAGAAAACAGCAGTGTTGATGATAACCATGCAGAGGACCTTGCCTGCTCGCTTGGGACGGTTTGGCAACAGGGCTGATTGCTTGCGTACTTTCAATACTACATAGATGTACAAAGCAAGAGTTGCTATCAAAGAGGCAGTGTTGATAATGGAAAGAATCCCAAAGTTGACGTTATCAAAGACAGCGTCTGTTAATGGTAAGAAAATCAGAATCACAGCAACAATAATTGTTGGCACCCAGAGTCCTGCTGATATCTTTGCTGCTCGAGATTTAGAGGCTTTTTCTTTGAACGTTATAGGATTGCACACTGCAGAGAATCTCTCAGCTGCTATGGTAACCACAAAGAAATTAGAAGTAGCGAAGAAAGTGTATCGGACACTTACTATTGCATTGTTGACCAATAATTTGTACTCTATAGGTGAAAACAATGCAAATATGAAGTGAGTCATAAGGTAGAGGGAGTCAGCCACAGCCAGATTGGATAAGTAGATGTTGATGATTGTACGCATGGACTTCACTCGAATGACTGTGAAGAGAAAGACAAAGTTCAAGAGGAGGCCGATTGGTGCAATGATTTCAGCACTTAACCATGTTATTTGAGTAGCTCTTTCACTGCTCATGTAAAAGTTCTCGAGATGCTTTTTAACTTCGGTTCTCCACCCAGTTGATGGAGTGGAGCTGTTTTGGTAGCCATCACCCATAGTTCATGCACAATGTAGCATTGCGCTCCGTGAGCTACATTTTATTCAGATGCAGAAAAGAATGTTCTTCTCTATTTCAAGATCACTCCAGATTTATACTCACAGGGATTGTAAGACCTTGAGCAAAGTGTAATTGAAACAGAAAGATTCTTGTTCTTTTCTCTCTTTTCCCCCCCCCCCCAACATTTCTGTCGGATTTTAATGCATGTGACTATCTTGTGGTATCAGTTCCTGTAACCAAAGCAGATGCATGTAAGTCAGTTTCACTACTTGCACTGACATGAAATCTGAGAATTGAATTTGTTTCAGTTTTAATAATTTGCTCCAGATTAAACATGCATATTGTGTACATGTAATTGTTATTTTATGCAAGTCGTCCCTTCACAAGGCATAAATGCCACTCAATGTGAGGGCTACCATACAAGAAGAAAAGACAGAAAAAAAAGAGGATGATAGAAAATGAAGACAATTAAGTTTAGTGTGTGAGAGATGCATGTTCACATTGTGTTTATACAGGGTGAGTTAAAAAGAAAGTGACCTGCACTCAAGGTTTTTTTTTTCTTAAAAAGCAGTCAAATTAGATACACCAAAGAAGTGTGTCTTATTAAAAGGAGCATGTTCTTCCACTCATCTGGAAAAACCCAATCACTGGATAAGGAAAATGGTGGCTCAGACCCATTCAGAGATGCTCTTTCTTATAGACTGACAATACCCGTAAATATGTACGGGTATATTTGCTCGCCCCAAAGGAAATGAAATATTTTCCTAATGTCCATGTCATTTGCTCCAAGAAATATGGGAGCGCGGGAAATTTGGATTATAGATGCTCTGTGGTGCAATCTGAGGTGATTCCTGGCCTTTTATAGTCTTTATAAATATAGTCTTTATAAATATAGTCTTTACACAAATTATATGATGACGTTGAAGAACTTATTTTAAAACAAGGAATGTTTTGGACTCGGTGAAAAGTATAATTTGTACTTTAAAAGTGCACTTAAAAAATGGTGACCAATGGTGAGTTCCAATGGCTCTCCAGCTTGCTGTGTCATACAGCCAGTACACAATGTTTGCAGGATGATGTTTAATATCAGCGCCGGTATATTTGTAAGGAGGTTGCCCTCCTCCTTCCCTCCTTCTCGCTCTTCTCCCCCTCTTTTTGTCCTTTTTTTTCCTTTTCTTTTTTGTTGACTCAATTTGATGGAAGCACATGCCCCCGCAGACCACCCCTGGATCCGCGCCTAAATTATCATACAGTTTGCGCTATATCAAGAGTTCCTATTGCCAACAATGGTTGGAATTTCTCAAGGTCTTTTAATGGCATTAAGAAATTAAAGGGCGGTGAAATGAATTTCACTAAAATATTGAAATATATAAGCCTCCTGTATTTATGAAAGTAACAACTACATGTACTTATTTATTTTCTTTTTTTTCAAGTGCACTTTTTACAATGTCCAAAAAATTTCACTTTACAGCATTGGGATTTTCTGTGTAATTTATGAACCTGAATTTCTCTGCATTGTACATGTATGTATATGTACACATAGCAGTTTACACATTGAAGTATCACATTGACTGCCTGCCATGAGCTAACCGCGATCAAAACACTTTGGTAGCTATATTTTTCCTCAAACAGCAGTGAAACTGAAGCTCCAGCTCATGACATCACTGTATTTCTCATGAATATGCACCTTGGCACCATCATGAAAATATGTAAAAGCCTGAAACATCCAAAGACTTGGAATACAGAGGTGCATTTCCTAAAATGAAAACCTCCAAATCTGTTTCAAAGGCACTTAAACAAGTACTTAAGGTGGAAAATGTCAGGGTTATCCATATGTTAGTACCAATAGATGTGCATTTTCACAAATAAAAAGTAGCAAACTTGTTCATTCACAAAAACCTCATCAAGTAACAAGGAACAGATACGGAAAGTGTAATTTAATTCATTTGCCAAGAAGATCATTTGTAAGTATTTCAACACCACTTGAATGCATACATTGAATGAGTTCCAGCTGTTCCCTTTACTGATAGTTGCTTGCAATCTGCTCTGGGCCTGCACATTACTGATGTCATGGTGCGTACGAGTATTGGCGATCCACTAAAGTAAAACACATTACAACTCCAGCATATTATGCTGATAATATTTCTCAATTTCCAATCTACTTGGCACTCCAATAAAGATGATATATGAAAAAGGCATAGATCTACTCTACACTTTGAACACTACACAGCAAGTTCAAGAGCAACTGCACAGTGCTCCACTTACATGCATGGCTTGCACTCATCAGTTACCAGAGAACATTGTTCTTGACAACTTTCCAAAGATTGGCTCCCTTCTGGTTCTGGATGTGCATACTGCTGCCCTTGTGCTGATGGCTCGGTGCCAGTCAGCCCAAGACATTGTTCCTGAGTACTTGCAAGTGACTGCTGGCTCTCTGCTGGTTCTGGATGAACACACTGTTCCCCTTGCATGGATGGCTGGCAGTCAGTCAGACTAGAGCATTGTTCCTGATGAGAACTTGCAAGCGCTGGGGTCCCTGCTGGTTCTGAATGTACCTCAACATGCACTTGAACATGCTGCTGACTGTGCATGGATGCCTTGCTGCTGCTTAGCCTGGAACATTGTTCTTGACAGCTGTCCAGTGACTGCTGACTCGCTGTGTGTTGTGCATGCCCTGGGCTTGGTGGCTTGCTGCTGCTTGGCCTAGCAGCATGGTGCTCTTGGTCATTTTCTGCCTGTAGAATCACAGGAAGCTCAATCTGCTTCCCTTGCTGCGATGGTCGGCTGGGATTCTATCTTGGGCAGCAACGACAGCACAGTTTGAGGAATGAGAAAGCCTTGACTACAGCTTCACGATAGTCAGCGTTTGTGGCACTGCAGACTAGGGAATTAATTGAGCTATTGGTCAGTTGCAAAATTTCAATGCATATAGCCAGAATATGTATTGTCTCTCCAAGTTCCAGATTGGCAACAATCTGAGCAGTTGAAGTGTCCTTTGATGTCACTACAAGAAAATGAATTGTCACAATTGTAGCTGCAGTGTACAGTGAGTTCAGAATGAAGAAAACAGCAGTATTGATGATAACCATACGGAGGACCTTGCCTGCTCGCTTGGGACGGTTTGGTACCAGTGCTGATTGCTTGCGTACTTTCAATACTACATAGATGTACAAAGCAAGAGTTGCTATCAAAGAGGCAAGGTTGATAATGGAAAGAATCCCAAGGTTGACACTACCGAAGACAGTTTTTGTTAATGGTAAGAATCACACCTACAATAATTGTTGGCACCCAGAGTCCTGCTGATATCTTTGCTGCTCGAGATTTAGAGGCTTTTTCCTTGAATGTCAGAGGATTGCGCACTGCAGAGAATCCCTCAGCTGCTATGGTAACCACAAAGAAATTAGAAGTTGCGATGAACGTGTATATGACACTTGTTATTGCCTTTATGACCATTAAGTTGTACTCTATAGGTGAAAACAGTGCCAATATGAAGTAAGTCATAAGGTAGAGTGAGTCAGCCACAGCCAGATTGGATAAGTAGATGTTGATGATTGTACGCATGGACTTCACTCGAATGATTGTGAAGAGAAAGACAAAGTTTAAGCAGAGGCCGATTGGTGCAATGATTTCAGCACTTAGCCATGTTATTTGATTAGTTCTTTCTCCACTCTTGTAATAGTTCTCAATATGCTTTTCAACTTCAGTGTTCCACCCAGTTGATGGAGTGGGGCTGTTTTGGTAGCCATCACCCATGGTTCATGGACAATGTAGCATTGAGCTCCGTGAGCTACATTTTATTCAGATGCAGCAAAGAATGTTCTTTTCTATTTCAAGATCACTCCAGATTTATACTTACAGGGATTGTAAGACCTTGAGCAAAGCGTAATTGAAACAGAAAGTTTCTTGTTCTGTTCTCTCTTCCCCCCCCCCCAACATTTCTGTCCGATTTTAATGCATGTGACTATCTTGTGGTATCAGTTCCTGTTACCAAAGCAGATGTATGTAAGTCAGTTTCACTACTTGCACTGACATGAAATCTGAGAATTAAATTTGTTTCAGTTTTAATTATTTGCTCCAGATTAAACATGCATATTGTGTACATGTAATTGGTTTTTTTTATGCAAGTCGTCCCTTCACAAGGCATAAATGCCACTCAATGTGAGGGCTACCGTACAAGAAGAAAAGACCAAAAAAAGAGGATGATAGAAAATGAAGACAATTAAGTTTAGTGTGTGAGAGATGCATGTTCACATAGTGTTTATACAGGGTGAGTTAAAAAGAAAGAACCCACATTCAAGATTTTTTTTTTCTTAAAAAGCAATCAAATTAGATACACCAAAGAAGTGTGTCTTAAAAGAGCATGTTCTTCCACTCATCTAAAAAAAACCAATCACTAACATTGATCCATGCCATCCGAAATTATGCATGTTTTACTCGAAAGAACCAGTATGTGTAGCTGTCCAAGGAATGCGATAATATTGAAAGCTAAATGAGCTAAATGAGAATTACAGATTAGGCCAAAAAAAAAAGTCTCCGGTTTCTGGTATGGAGCTTGCCCAAAAAGTGGTGCGGCGACGCGGCTTTTTTTTTTTTTACCTGATTTTTTTTGCTTCAAATGTCGGCTGATGACTGCAAATGGTGCCTGACTAAACTTAGTGCAAATATATGGGAGTCCAGAGAGGCCACATAAAGCTTATTCTCGACCATAACCCCATCTAAAAACACGTTAAAATTGTGCAGCAGCAGGATTCCAGTCAAACCAGTGAGTTTGGCGGTTTTGAGACATCATCTTTCATTGAAAAAAACCCTTTTTACCCCTCAGCCGAGAGGCTCGAGGGGTATTGTCATCGCCTAGGGCGTCCGTCCGTCCGGACGTATGTCCGTCCGTCCGTCCGTCGGGCCGTCCGGGCAGCTTAGTTTCCGGATGATAACTTGAGTTAGAAATGTTGTTTGGGGTTGTAACTTCGGTAGGGGGTTGCCCTTGGGAGTAGGCAAGTTGGGATTGGTTTTGAGGTCAAAAGGTCAAAGGTCAAGGTCACCGTGGTGAGTTAAATGTAAATGGTTTCCGGATGATAACTTGAGTTAGAAATGAGATTTTGGTGTCTAACTTTGGTAGGGGGTTGCCCTTGGGAGTAGGCAAGTTGGGATTGGTTTTGGGGTCAAAAGGTCAAAGGTCAAGGTCACCGTGGTGAGTTAAATGTAAATGGTTTCCGGATGATAACTTGAGTTAGAAATGAGATTTTGGTGTCTAACTTTGGTAGGGGGTTGCCCTTGGGAGTAGGCAAGTTGGGATTGGTTTTGGGGTCAAAAGGTCAAAGATCAAGGTCACCGTGGTGAGTTAAATGTAAATGGTTTCCGGATGATAACTTGAGTTAGAAATGAGATTTTGGTGTCTAACTTTGGTAGGGGGTTGCCCTTGGGAGTAGGCAAGTTGGGATTGGTTTTGAGGTCAAAAGGTCAAAGGTCAAGGTCACCGTGGTGAGTTAAATGTAAATGGTTTCCGGATGATAACTTGAGTTAGAAATGAGATTTTGGTGTCTAACTTTGGTAGGGGGTTGCCCTTGGGAGTAGGCAAGTTGGGATTGGTTTTGAGGTCAAAAGGTCAAAGGTCAAGGTCACCGTGGTGAGTTAAATGTAAATGGTTTCCGGATGATAACTTGAGTTAGAAATGAGATTTTGGTGTCTAACTTTGGTAGGGGGTTGCCCTTGGGAGTAGGCAAGTTGGGATTGGTTTTGGGGTCAAAAGGTCAAAGGTCAAGGTCACCGTGGTGAGTTAAATGTAAATGGTTTCCGGATGATAACTTGAGTTAGAAATGAGATTTTGGTGTCTAACTTTGGTAGAGGGTTGCCCTTGGGAGTAGGCAAGTTGGGATTGGTTTTTGGGTCAAAAGGTCAAAGGTCAAGGTCACCATTGTGAGTTAAAGGTAAATGGTTTCCGGATGATAACTTGAGTTAGAAATGCGATTTTGGTGTCTAACTTTGGAAGAGGGTTCCCCTTGGGAGAAGGCAAGTTGGGATTGGTTTGGGGGTCAAAAGGTCAAAGGTCAAGGTCAGCATGGTGAGTTAAAGGTAAATGGTTTCCGGATGATAACTTGAGTTAGAAATGAGATTTTGGTGTCTGACTGAGGTAGGGGTTTGCCCTTGGGTACAGGCAAGTTGGGATTGGTTTTGGGGTCAAAAGGTCAAAGGTCAAGGTCACCGTGGTGAGTTCAATGTAAATGGTTCCGAATGATAACTTGAGTTAGAAATGAAATGTTGGTGTCTAACTTCGGTAGGGGGTTTCCCATTGGTACAGGCATGTTGGGACTGGTTCTGGGGTCAAAGGCCAAAGGTCAAGGTCACCACGTTGAGTTAAAGGTTAATGGTTTCCGGATGATAACTTGACTCTGGCTGAGGGGTTTCAACAGCAACGCTGTTATTTTTCATTTTGCCGACGTGCATGGCTACGGCGACGCGCGCGCATACCAGAAACCGGAGACTTATTTTTTTTGGCCTTACACACAAGTATTCAAATACAAATGAAATTTTAATGATTGAAATCAAGACAAATTTACTATCAGGTTGTGTGTTTTGAATACGAGAAACAAGTCAACTCTCTGTTTTCTTCGAAATATCGATGGTGATTTTTGTATATTTTTCTTTGCAAGTTCTCGTTCATTCATGGAGGTGGGAAAACGATGGATGTTTCATTGTCCTCAATGGGTACATGTATTATCAGTTCACAGCACGGTTATTGACAAGTGGTGGACAGCCAAGTTTTGTGATCATTTTATAGAAATGGACATGAATTGGGAATTGAGTGTGCAATTTAAGTGAAATTGTGACAGTTAATAGTCAGTAAGATGTACTTTATCCCTCTTTTTTTTTTAATTTTGGAAAATTATTTCGCTCCAAACGTGTGCAAATCAATCAGTGTGCATGTGTCCTACATAAGTTTGCGTGCTTAGTCAATGATCTTCTTTTTCATATATGTAATTTTTTGTTGCCCTTCACTGAAGTAATTGAGTCCCACCTAAGCCTTCTGACAACACTAAGTGTACAGTGTTTACAAAATATGTCGGCGAAGGGCAAACAAAAATCCAATATAAAAAAAGGATAATTTACATCTCGTACGTAAAATTGTTTAATCCTGCCCAGGTTCCCATCTGAAGTCCATCCAGATGATCCTTGATAAGACAGCAGACGGTACAGGCATCGACTCCAACACCCTAGCCTTACAGATGAAGGGCCATCCTGAGCTGAGGGACAAGCTTCATGTCGTCACCTCATGGGGGCCTTTGCCTGTCTACCCTGGGGTGGTCAACTCAGAATTACCTGGTAGGTACAGTGGACTCTGTGCCCAAAAACTCTCCCTTTTAAGGAAAAAGGTTAGGTGGAACTCTTGAACGCATTGTCGCCCAACACCTTGCGCTGATGTTAAGATATTGGATGATCGTAGTGCAGTGTTTATACAGCACTCTTATACCACACTCTTGGATTGCTCACACTTATTACCCCTGTTCATCAGGCCATGAGAACTCTTTCCTGTTGAAGCTCAAGATCAGCAGTATCTGGTCTGCACCCTCCACATATACTCAATGGAGAGAGGTAATTGTAGTAATGTATCTTGCCCAAGAACACCAGCGACGTGTCCCCTGTCAAGGTTGACCCAACATAACATCGTGCATGAGTCAAACACGGGAACCTTTTGACCACAGGATTCTGCATGCTGAAAAACCTAAATTGATTCACATCACCCCAACGCAAAATTCCATCTTATGAATGCGATACCCGCTGCTATGTACATCATATCCCCTTAGCTCAGTGGATGAGTGGTAAGACATCAGCACTAGAAAGCAGGAGATCGTGGGTTCGAGTCCCACCCGAGTGATTTTTTCCAACTTTCACTCAGGAGGCAACACACTGACCATTTATACTGTCCGTTTATACGTACCGTTTATACGTCGGTGAAGGGCAAAACCTAATTTGATTTACATCACCCGACGCAAAATTCCATCGTATGAATACTGCATCAAATAAGTCATACATCTTTTGCATAAAAACATTTGTTGTGTGGGAGAGGGAAGTACCTCAGACAGTCAGACCACCATTTAAACAGAAGATCTGACCTTACACGTGTACTTGAGGACATTCAGGGGCCTCATGATTCTGACATTTAGTACGCCTGTAAAACTTTAAATAACGTTGAACCCTGCATCATAGGTCAATCTAACAATCTACGCACTAGCCTGCTGACAATCTACACGCTTGCCAGTATCAGACTTTAAACGGCCTGCAAGAACCTGCCGTTTTGAGTCTGTGTTTAGATTAACCACCGTTTTGCTCGTCTCATTTTGAATATTCTTTGGTCTTTTTTTTTCCTCAGAGGATCTCAAGACATCTATCACCAGGCATCTTCTCAACATGCATCTCGACCCCAAATGGCAAGCTCAACTGAACCAAAACATGGTGTCCAAATTTGTGCCGGTTACACTGGATCAGTACCAAGGATTGTTAAAATAAACAAACAAATGTTCCAATTAACCAAAAAGGGAAACCGACGATTAGTGCATTATAAAATATATTGCATTATTATGATATAACAATTGTAACAAAATAAAGAGACAGTGTTATATTAAAAAAAAAAATGATTAATTCATTGTTGAAATTGGTACTCATAAATTGGAACTTGTCATGATGCAATTTTGTGCTCTAAATTAATAATGCAATATACATATTTATTATGTAAACATGTTTTTTATATATTTTACTGAAACCAAAGAGACTAGTTGTCAATGTACAAGCTATTGTCACATCTTGCTGTGTGCAATGAGTTCGTTAGCAGGGCTCAAATTTTGTGTGAAAATTTTGTGGACAACAGTACCTGAAAGTATTATTTACTGGACCAATGTACATTCACAGTTAAAATTGAAACATTGTTAACTCAAAGCCATTTGCCTCATTTGCAATGAGCTAGAGAAGCATTGATTTAATGACAAAACTCTGCTCAAAGTCAAGATAGGAGTGGTACCAAATACCCTTTGAAAATATTCCAACTGAAATTGTTTTGTGTGGATGAAAACTGAGGTGGTGTTGAAAGAGGGTGTCCACGGCACATTTTAACATTATGCATTTATAGCAATGGAATCCAGTTACAAGTGACTGTATTTCCTCGGTTTTCTTAAAACGTATACTATCCGATCAACCTTCAACAGGTTAGTTGTCATGCACCCTGCTTTAGATTTTTAGCAATTTTGTTGCTTCAAACGAAAGTAAAGGCACAAGAAGCAAATAATCATATGTACCTCTATGAAAGTTGCAGTTATTAGGACTTTACAAGAAGTGTATTTCATTGCTTCTGATGGTAAATGGGAAACATCAAATGTGAACATTTTTAATAGTCAAATGAGTCTTGCATGTGTATGATAAGTCATGATCACGATAATCTGAGACCAGATTTGGACAGCAAATGCAATCATGAAAGGCATGTATTCATCTGAGTGCAATGTGTAATTATAAAACATCAAGATGAATTTTGATTCCCTTTGTTTTAAGTTGCCAAATCTTCCAAAGAATTTATATACAATTTAGAAGTGTTTTTGTCATTTCGTATAACCTTCGAGAGTCAAATACATTTGAACTTCAGAACTATGTGTGTTACAGTGAAGTGCAAATTTGCCTTGTTAAGATTATTTATGCAAATGCGATAAGGTTTTCTGTCATGGATGTTGGTATGAACGTAGATGATGTGGATATGATTCACCTACTTTAATGTAGTTGTGTTTGTCATTTATAATACATGTACACCATATAATTATTAAACTTATCAGAATTTATGTGCTGTAAATTTTGGATTTTTGTGACTTGGTTTAAAAATTAACTGTCACTTCTTTCATATTTCAAAAAACTATATTTCCAATGGCAAATTATTAAAGTGGATGTGGTGTTTAAAATGAATCAGATTTTCTATTCTATAAATGTTCTAGTGTTCTGGCAACGTGATGTTAGAAATGAACTCTTTTGAACTTTTAATAAAATTGTATTTTCAATGGCAAATTTTATATTAAATACATGTACATGTAGCTCTGAGCCAATTTACTTGTTTCAGTCAAATTATTCTGTGTGAAAGATTGACCATTTTTTCCTCTTGCTTATGTCATTGTGTCACGCTTAATTTCTTGTTTACAGAATCCCAATGTTTTCAAGTAGATATCATGGCTGATGGAAAGTACTCAAGAAAAATAATCAAATCCAAATTTAAAATATCTTGAAAAATTTAAGTATCTTCCTTTTCTTGTACATATATTCAATGGGGAGTGCCCAGGGGAGTGCCGATAAAAGCCTACAATCGTGCACACTACATTACCTAATAGTGTACAGGGGCGGATCCAGGAATTTCGCAGGGGGGGGGGGTGTTACATCAGCCAAAAAATCCGATGTAAACAGGTGTTTTTTTCCGGACATTTGGCCTCCGTAAAATTAAAAACTAGGGGGGGGGGGGGGGGGGGGCTGGTTCCATATTTTAATAGGGGGCGCTGTTCAAATTCGACGATTAGTAACGCTAGATTACAGACTGGTGTGCCGTATTTTGAACAGGGGTACATTATACCAGTATAATTTTTTAGGAATTTGTATGATAATGTTTTTTTTTTACCCCAACCCCCCTCCCTCTAGATCCGTGCCTGGTGTAAAATTGATGGCCCCTGCTCACAACTGTTTTTTTTTAGGGGGAAGGGGGGGGGGGGGGGAGAGACCGTTCGAATGTAACATCACCTTAATTCTAACATTTGCTACCGTCTTTTTGTACGGAATTCCTTTTTTTTAATGGGGGGGGGGGTCTCAACAAACGTTTGGGTGCTCCCTGCCCCCCCCCCCCCCCCCCCCCCACACTGATGGAACCACATCTGAGGGTGAGTTCCCTCAAATGACTCGGCCCATTTCGGTTCTGTAGGCCACATTTCTTGCGTTTACCACAATTTGGTAAAAAAATAATGGACCCAGGATATTATACATATACTTAAACACAAAAACATACATACATAATCTTTACACCGTTCTAAAGGAACTTTGTTCTACTTTTCATTTTGAGGTAGCATTTTTGGTATCAGGGGTCAATCTCTCTGGGGGTAATCTTGCCACCAAGTCTATGTTAAAAAGTTTCTACCGGTAACTTTAACAGCGCCCTCTAAACAAATCTTTGAGAGTGGTGTTTTTGAAATTTCGGACTAGCTTCGGCTCGGTGTCGTAATCATTTCCACAACTAATTACATGTCCGATACAAGCAAGTCATAACATTTGGGCTGTCAACAACAAGAAATGTTCAAAGCAAAACAAAGACCGATACCAGTATATCCCGAAAGTGACAAAATAACATCGCTGGAAGTCAAAGCTAAATCTTTCAAACGAAACCAATGTTTACGAAAATTCCCAAGGTATGACGTATTGCCCACGTGAGGGCGCATACAGGTGGTGTTGTTTTGTGACACTGACAGGTGCAAAATGAATGATTGCAATTCACACGTGGCGGTTTGTTGTCATGTCAGTGCTGCATGCACATGTCACAATGAAAAGACCCTGTACTCAAGCCCTTCTCGCAAGTGTCGTCGCCATGTTGGGTCACTTTCTCCGGATGTTTTCATGGTTGTTTCTCTGCTAATTTGTGAGGTACTTGGTTCAGTACGTCCACCGTCAACTCGATTTTCTTAACCCCTGAAAAACTGCAAGAAGTTCATGGCCTGGTCGTGAGTATTTAACAGGGACAGAATCGTATTACCAAGGTTGCGATCATGGCGATGTGCATTCACAAAGCGCGGGGTTTGCAATCGAATCAACGTACAATTTTCCGTAAACCGTAGATCTAAAATTTTCACATAATCCTATTTAAACATTTTGGATTTTGAGCATGTTAAGGAAGTGACAGTTAAGCTAGTGGTTTCTCACGTTCGTCATGTGCATTTTCCCATGTTGAATAACTTGAAGTGTTCAACATATTTAATTGGGTAATCCTTATCTTTAGGACACCTCTCGAGTTCTGTTCAAAACTGACTTTTGCAGATGACTGTCCAGTACCAAAGTGACTTTTGCAGGCTTAAGCAGTCTTTTTTCTTCAGATAAACTCATGTTAGTTGTCATTTTGAAAGCACTTTCAAAGAAAATGTGACTTTCCTACCTTTTTTTGCAGTTCGCCATCTTGCTTTTTAAATATATTTTCTGTTTGTCATAGTCGTCTTGAACCCCTCATAAATCAAAGCCCTAACCTCTTTCCACAAAATGTAACCTGCTGATATTCAAGAAGGTGTCACTGCCAACACAACAGTTCAAATGTGTCAAGAAACATCAGAATGTGACTTTTGAGTGTCATTTAGTCAACTGTTTTGGTGAGTCTTAGTTTTAACCTATATAGGAACGGGGTCCTAAAAGTAAGGATTACCTTTAATTGGCCTGATCGAAGATCAATCTGATAATTGACAATTATTATGTACCAAAAACAGGGCTGATGGCTTTCAGGGACTTCATTCATCCTTGCAACATATCTCTCTCTCTGTTATTTTAGTCTCTATTGTATTGGAGTGGTGATGTGAAGTAGTTTTCTACAGGAAATAATTAATGCTGGGTTCCTTTATTTTCAATAGGACCCAAAGAAATATTGATTGTGAAAAGAATGCAAAAGTCATATCCGTCACACCTTTTGTGACGGAAATGACAATTATTATATTACTTGGCTTTTGGAGGTATAATTACCTTTTCAAGTTGTTTACGTTACAAATTATGGCAGTAGGTACATATTGAGAAATACACGGGGACATGCATTTTGAGGGGGTTTTGAGGGAGTATTGTAAAGAATGAGCATCTTGTCCATTATGTTAAAGAGTTTTTAACACTGCACATAATAGGAGTCGTGTTAATTTCACTGCTCAGAAATCTTATTTTCATTCTATATTTTTTCGAATTATAGTGCCTTAAAGTGTCGGGACATGAAAGTAGACACTTGATACTGAAGAATGACCCATAGGCCCCTTTTTAATAAAAACTTGCTGGGAGTGTACATGCGGGAAGAAATTCATGATAAACTATCTCCAGCATTTAGGATAGAGATAAACCCACGAATGATTTTAGCGTAAGGTTGATGCATTGGCAGTTGTACTGTTTAACTATGTTCACTATAGGGTGTCAGTGGGTACATTTAATTTTTTGAAAAGAAGCTGAAACAATTAGAAGCAGTAGGTGAAAATTAACAAAAATCCACTTTGAAAAAAGATGTATATCATAAATTTAATTTAGCTACTTAAACTGTGCCTATTAATTTACTTGTGCTTTTAACAAATTCAATAAATATATAAAATCTGATATCAAAAAGTATTTTTGTCCTCTGCAGGCTGAGTGTAAACATTAAACTGAAATCCACAGGCAAAAGGGGAACTATGTATTGGTGGAGTGAGGAAATTATGGATGTGACATTTACACATTTAAACATTTAAAATAATAAACAAAATTCTAAATCGTATTTTTCCAAAAGTTTTAACAAAACTCAAATTTTAAAAACAGGAACCTATTTTCGGCTATCTTCCTTTGAGTTGAGCATGCATAACAAAAATAATCCAAACCTATTCAATTTGCTAAAAGCTAAAGAGAACTGCAGTACTAGATTACTTTCAGGCTACGTGCTCATCTTTTTATTGTTTTCAATGACAGCCCTCTTTTTATTATGTTACTCATTTATTATTTGTTGTGTCGATCATGTTGGTCTGCACAATGGGCAGTCGTCAGTCTTTGTGAAAGGGCTCAACATTGAGATGGTTCTTTAAATGTTTGCTAAACATTTACAAAATGAAACGTCACATCCTTAGAAGACATTGGAGGAGGAGGTCTAAGAAATTGGAGGAGGAAGGCAATTGGAGGTCTGTGGATGTTTGAGCTACTATGTACATGTAGAGGGTAACAGATGTCTCTGATGGTGATGCTGAAGTTTTGCAGAGCTATCGTCTGTTTGCTGACCTTCATTGCTAGACGGACAGAGCATGGATGTAGCTGCTTGATACTCATGATGATGGTGTCCCTTTTGGTGAGTGCTGGGTGTTCACTGATTTCCTGTAATTCTCCCCATCTGCCATGTGCTCTGTGTTTGTGCTGTCTGGCGTTGAGTTCTCTTGCTGGTGTACCCAGTGTACACCTTCTGCATTCGCAGGGGATGCATCAGGTTCGGTCTTGGAGGCTTGCTTGTCCTGTGGGCTATTGTGGATCTTGTGGGTGTGGAAAGCCCGGATACCTTTGTCATTTAGGAAGTACTGGATGTGATGAGAACTGCCTGTGTTGGGCTGTGTAATAGGCGGGGTGAGCCTAGTGGGTTCGACCTTGGGTGTAGGGGACCCTTTGGTAGGTGAAAGACTTTGGATCTTGCGTCTTGACTGGATGAGCCTTGAATCTGTTGTGTTGTAGTGCTGTCTTGATATGGTAAAGTTGTTGCCGGCCAGGATTGTGGTTGCTGATGCAGGCTTCCCGGACAAGGTTGCTCTTTGACTGGTGTTTGGATTTCCGGGTGCAGGAAGGATTGGTTGTCGATGTTGCCAGTCAGTGTCTGTCGGTCATCTCTAATAGACTCAGGGGTCGAGGGTGTTGTCAGACTGTTTTCAGACCTTAGCATCCGGGGATGAGATTCAAGGCGCCTGATCCTCACTGCGCCAGATGCTGCTGTAAATCCAGTTGAAGTCTTTCAGGACCTGCTGGAGGTCCCATGCTGTATGATGAAGTGATGAGAGTCTCATCCATGTACTGAAGACAAACTCTTGGTCTCAGATCTACGAAGGCAGTACTCCTATATGAAGGCATTGACTAAAACTGGGGATAGAGTTGATCCTGTGGAAGTTCCAGAAGGCTGCTTGGACAACTGGCTGTTCATTGGAAGAAAGACAGCAGGATGTAGGTGGGTCGCAGATCATGAACCTGGTTTGGAGTGTGGGGCTTCATATTTCTGCAGGGCGTAGTCAAGTCGGAGTCCCCCTTGGCACCGAGGCATGAGTAGCCTGTGGGGATGGCAGTGAATATCTGGTAGCCTTCATCGGGGTTGACCATGGTGTCGTTGGGAACACTGTGAGGTTGCGCTCATGGTGTCATTGGGATCATCACCCTCACCATCCCCATCACCCCCACTGGCGGCCGCCACCACCCCCCTCACCCTCACCACCACCATCACCATCATCATCATGCTGCTGCTGCTGCACTGCGCTGCGCTGCGCTGCGCTGCTGCTGCTGCTGCTGCTGCTGCTGCTGCTGCTGCTGCTGCGAAAACCTTTACTTGTGATCCCAACAAAGCCATGTGCAGCTTCAGTGGAGACTCCAGGTATTCATCACCAATCCCATGGGTGAGGCATGTCTCAAGGTCTCGGTCAGGAAACCTTCATGAAGACAAGCTGTGTGAGTGTGAAACCCTCTCTCTGGATTAGGTTTGTGATCTCCTACCCATCTACATCCTGCCGTCCTTCATCCAGTGGACAGGTCAATTCTTCAAGCAGTCAGCTGGAACTTCCACAGGATTAACCCCATCTCCAGTTCTGGCCAATATCATCATATAGTTCTGTACAGCTTTCGTGGATTTGAGAGCAACAGTTATCTTCAGTTTGTGGATGACACTTTCATCATTTTATCACACAGCACAGTACCTCCAGCAGTTCCTGAGACACTTCAGCTGGTTCACACACAGCAGCATCTGGCTCACCTTGGATCGAATCTTCTTCCTGGATATTGAGGCCTCCAGGCAGTCTGGCAGTATTCTCAGCCCTTTTGTCTATCAGAGAGCCACACATTGATAGGCATCTCCACAATCAATCTGTCCAGTGCCCTGGGATCTATTCATCAATCATTGGCACTCTTGTCTGGCAATCCTTCATCATTGACCACGATCCTTTGCTGCGACAACTTTGCTATGTCAAGGCAACAATCCAACACGACCGATTTGGGGTACATCAAGTTGAGACACTTGATCCGAAGTCTTTCACTGACTAAAGTGTTTCGTATACTCAAAGTCTACCCATCAGGTTCATCTGGTCCATTACACTTCCCTTCATAGGCAGCTCTTATTGCATTTAGTCCTTCCTGAATGACACTGGCATCTAGGTTTTCCATGCCTAACATGATCTGCAATAGCCTACAAGGATGAGTAAGACTCTGAGACCTAACCTGATGTAACACCTGTGAATACAGAAAGGTCTGCATTGGGTACATCGGTGAGGATCTTAGCGCTGGACTCCATGAACACAAGGCGCATGGTTCTTTGGGGAGATTGCAGGAAATTTTTGATAATTCAGCATTTTACCGATCGGTAGCACCTCATCATAAGTATTGAGTGCCACAATCCTTGCCGAGTCTGAAAGGCCTTGGATGTCTGGCACAGGATTTTTCTGCAGGACATCAGTTCCATCATCAGTGATATCTGGAGTCCTTTGCTGTGCTAGCATCTCAATATTCCACAGGCCTCCAATACTCACTCCACCAATAGTTAACATCTAGTTCCCCTTTTAGCTTGTCTGTGGGTGTCTGTCCTCAAAACTCAGCTCTGTAAGTAACATTCATGTACATGTACTCACTTGACCTTCTATAGTGAACAAAAATTGCCCTTTCTTGCCTTATGTTAATTGTCCTGTCTTGCCTGCCACTTTCTTGCCTAAAGTGCCAATATTTGCCTAAAGTGCCACTTAATTCTTACCTAAAGTGCCAACTATTTCTTGCCAAAAGTGCCAACTATTTCTTGCCAAAAGTGCCAATTAATTCTTGCCTAAAGTGCCAATTAATTCTTGCCTAAAGTGCCAATCCTTGTCTAAAGTGCCATCTCTTGCCTAAAGTGCCATCTCTAGCCTCAAGTGCCATCTCTTGCCTCAAGTGCCATCTCTCGCCTAAAGTGCTAACTCTTGCCTCAAGTGCCAATTCTTGCCTCAAGTGCCAATTCTCGCCTAAAGTGCCAATTAATTCTTGCCTAAAGTGATAATTCTTGCCATGTTGTCTAATGTCTCTAGGCCTATTGCCATCACTTGCCATAATTACATCCCTTCTTTACCGATACTGTCCTACGTGCAAAATGTTATTCCAATCAAAGCTGCCATGCATCAACCCTCCTTGCCAGGCATGTACACTCCCATTCTAGACACACAATTCTAGTTCTAACCTCAGTTAGTTGCCTTCAACTTCAAGTCAATGGCTGGATTGAAGGTCTAGTTCATTAGGTTTTTTTAGGTTAAGATTAATTCAAATTAATCCCTTGCTAATTTGTTTAGTCATACAGAAAATTGGGTAAAAGTTCACACTGAAAGCCACAGCCCTTTACGTTGTTTTATTTCAATTAATTGTACTGGATGCTAGTATTGCTGCTGTTGCAAGCAGGTCATCACCCTTATTAGGTAAACCATGCAAAGCCAAACCATTGGCACCAGTTGTCTTTTATATGAACGGCCACACAAGTAATGTACTTGCATGCATATGGTGAGTAACCACTTAATTTTGTCACTTCCTTTGAAAAACATGTTCACCAGAGCCCTTGAATTAGAAATTGTTTGAAACAAAATAAAAAAACAAAAACAAGACTATGAAACCCCCCTCCCCCAAAACACCCCTACCCTTATCCTAACCACTGACTTTGTGACTCAGCATGGCAACACTTGTTAAATCTTTGATACTTGATAACAAATTACTTCTACTTTTTAAATACATTCAACGTTTTCAATCCTTTTTTGTTATAACTTCAAATTTGTGTTACT
The DNA here is from genome assembly GCF_015706575.1 of Patiria miniata. NCBI lineage: Eukaryota > Metazoa > Echinodermata > Asteroidea > Valvatida > Asterinidae > Patiria > Patiria miniata. The sequence goes on along the minus strand of NW_024037073.1, from coordinate 22,180,798 downwards.
TTTTATTGTTGATTCTTTTTGATAGGCAATTTGTTGGTGTCATTTGACATTTCTTGATCTTTTAAAGAATTTGGGGTCAGAGAAGGCAAACCCATCTACATGTAACAAGAATTATGGTGTTTTCACTAGCTTATTAATTGAGTGTGAGTGTTGCCTCAAGGAGGCCTACTCAAGTCTAATCTTTGGGCTTGTCCATGTAGTAAGTGCGAGGGCATAAATGTCAAAACCAAATCATGATTTCTGATTTAAATATTTTTTTGGTATTTCCATCAGTTTTTTACAAAAAACTTGAACACCTTTGAATCTCCTGCTTTTGTCTGTTGATGGAATGGACTGTCACAGTGCCTTTAAACAAGATCTGACTGTTCGTGACTAGCCTGTGTAAAAGGCATGGCAGGGGAAAAGAATTGAAATTTTGACTGTCTGTGACCGATCACACAAAAGTTAGTGTTGAAGGCTACTTAACAGTAATGACCGAATTTAAATAAGTGTCAGCAGTTTATTACTTTACTTTGTCTTACATTTTATTTTGGTATTCAAAATCAAGAAAAACCAAATTAAACTAAAGTCAAAATTCAGGCATGCAACTTTTCCTTGGATCTGCTGATTTCCTTGTTTTTAACTTTTCGTGAATGCTATTGCAAATTGAAAATACCATACAAAGTCTTGTGTGGTTTTGGAGTTTCCTTTTTTCCCCCTAAAATGCCAGTTGCATGCCTGAAAACAGTAAACATACATAAGCATTTGAATAATCATTATCATTAGAAAAAAAGGTTCAAAATATCTTTTGATAAAACACCGAGGCACACAGTATTTCAAAAGGGTTTGTTTGACTTTTTAGAAATGATTCAGTACAATGTTAGGCTGTAATATGATTTATTTCAATTAATTATTTTGCTTGAAAAATATTCCTGAACTAGCAATTTGCTCCCTATGTTCCTCCAGTTACATGAATTAGGAAACTAGTATTTTTAAGTTGGTCACCAGTAATCCTCACCGTTTAGAGAAAACATATCCCCATCTATAGGCAAGAAAACTGAATGAGTCAGTGGACAATGCAGTAAAGAGACAGTGACAGCAGTTACTAGATTCAACACATTTATTAATAACGAACGCTAAAAAAACGATAGGTGAAATCTTTAGCAGCCTGGGTAGGAAATGGACTCACGCTTGGATTGCATGCCTCCACAATATGTGCTTCTACCCCAGTTTGAGTCAATACAGTGCTCGCTATGCAGCGCATCCAAGCCACGCATTAAATAATGAAAATGTGAGTCACAGGCCCAACCAATAAGCATGTCGGCTGGTCACACTGATATGGCGGTGCAGTCTGGACCTCCAGCTGTACACAGTGCAGCGTATGACTCGTAGCTGTCACAGTTACCCTTTTGTTTTAGGGACTGTGGCTGGAAAGATAAAATGATTAGATTGCAAACACCAAATAATCACAACAATGGACAAGATCAGTTCTATTTACACAATTATTATTTACAATTTAATTTATAAGTCCACTTCTTCTTGCAGTATTTACAATATTTCTCCTTAAGTCATAAAAAGGATTATAAATTTCTCTTAAGTCATAAAATGGATGATTAATGCGGAAAACAACAAAAATATCTCACAAAAAAACTATAAGTATTCTTTCTTCTCAGTTTTAAACTCTTAACTTGAAACACAACTGAACCAAAAAAATAGTAATTAAAGGAATATCTGTTTTTACTTTCTGAACAAATTAAACTCAAACAAGAACGCTAGGTGTGGATACTTTCAAAACCACTTCTACGTTTGTCCACTAAGTCATAAAAAAAAGCAATGTACCGGTATACTAACTTTGGATGTTTTCCAAAGGATCTATTAAAAAACAACAATGACCAGTTAACTACTACTTCCAAATTCAATTTCCAGTCAAATTTGCCAAAAACAAAATACCTCTTCAATTTATAAATCACAAAAAAACATGTCTTGTAAATCAAGATGATCAAAGAAATCTATCTAAATAGATTTCAATAACAATTAAATGTTATTGCAAATAATAAGAAATAATACAGTTCACCGTATTTTAAAACTTTGGTGTTCTGCTGCTGATTTCAGCCTCTCAGTGGTGTTACACTAGAGATGACAGCCTTTCCGGTGTCCTCTGTCGTCTCTGCGACTCTACGTCAAACTTGACGGTTGCTACTGCATTAATCCACGTCTTGAGCATCCCGGCTCATCAACCATCTACCTCAAATTTGCACCTCAGGCTACAGGCTACAAGGGCCAAGGGCCATGGTTTCCTTGTCATTCACGATCTTGGATTCGCTGATCCAGCCGCTCTTGGTCTCAGCTCCACACCACTATTTGCCTTAATAAGCAGTCTGTAATATCTGCTTCTGCAAGTTGCAGCAAATGCGGCAGCTATACCGGCTTGTAAGAAAGCGCGTGGCTCAGAGGATCAAAGCATGACATCCATGTCTATCAAAAATCAAATGTGCTCTGCCATGGCACACCCAAAAATCTCTCTTATACCAGCAATCACTGCAAACCAACCGTGATACCTAACATTCCTCTTCATTCATTACAACCTCAAGGAATTCAAACACAAAGATTGAGGAAGAATTGGATAAGCTTATTCAATTAAACACAAAAGGCATTACATGCTATTGGTATGGGTAACACAAAGGAAGAGAATTCTACTGCTCCTGTCAGTCCTGTATTGCTAAACAAAATAGTAGGTTATTTACATGTTGGCAAAGAAATCCATGGCCCTGTGTAAATAAGAGTCAGAAGTTAATGAATAAACATGAAGAAGTCTACAAGCACATTTGGAAATATATAAAACACTTCAAATCTAAGGGGAATTCTGACAGTAGCATAGTGTAGTGTAGACTTACCATCGGGTAAACTGTTCGTGTGCTCCGTGCCTTGGCTAGCAACAGACTGATGTGCTGCGCCTCTTCATGCAAGTATGCCCTCAACGAAAGCGCACTATGCAACTGTTCACGTGACGTGCTTCATAGCAACACTCGTAGCGATGTATGATTTGCATTACAATGGGCCCTCTTTAATTAAGCCAGGGTGTCCCGACCTGAAAGCTTATACACAATAACTCACAAATTACATTAATAAAAAATAACAATTTTGCCAACATGAAAAGTTACCTCTTGTTAACTGTGGTACTGGAGATGTCTTACAGTTTAATTTGTTTTAATTAAGAGAATACTTTAAAGAACATTTTCGTAACAATTTAAGAACCATTTAAGAACCTTTTCCAAACAAGTTAAGAATGATTTTAGAATATTTTAAGAGCACTTTAATCACACTTTTAAATTATGGGACGTCTCTAATGGGAGCAGTACTCAGAAAGAATAATTTGGGACCTAATGGTTCATTTCTTCTTAAGCTTGGCATTGAAGATGATGTCAAACATCCACATCCTTTTCTGATCTTGGTTGCTATGCTGGCTGAAACTTGGTGACGATGAAGGTTTTTGTCATCTTGGTAGCAGTCCAGCTCAATGTCTCCTCAAGATCGATGTCTGGCACCAGCTCACCCGAACTGGTCCCAGTTGGACCAGTAAGTTTTTGATGCTGGACCATTTATTGATACGGCACTCTGGTATGGTCGACTGCTGCATTTTTCTCCTTCAGAACCCAGGTTATGGTGTCGTTCTTTAGTTGGGCCTCACTTGTTTTGATTGGCTCTGCATGTTTTGATTGGCTCTGCACATCCCGCCTGCATGGCTTCTTCTACTGGTGACTCAGCCCTAGAGGTGTTGCGTTCGATGCTTGAGGAAGCTGGACAACAGCTCGCAATTACGCCTTGTTACACAGTAATTAGGTTTGGGTTTGGACAGGGTCTACCCGATGTTCCCCAATACCTGTTCCCCAATACCTATATATGTTCCTCAAAATCCTCAGGGTTAGGCTTAGGGTTAGGGTTAGGTTTAGATGGTTAGGGTTGGATGGTTAGGTTTAGATGGTTAGGTTTAGATGGTTAGGGTTAGGGTTAGGTTTAGATGGTTAGGGTTGGATGGTTAGGTTTAGATGGTTAGGTTTAGATGGTTAGGTTTAGATGGTTAGGGTTAGGGTTAGGTTTAGATGGTTAGGTTTAGATGGTTAGGTTTAGACGCTTAGGGTTAGACACTTAGGGTTAGATGCTTAGGGTTACATGCAGATGCTTGCAGGGTCAGGGTTGTGGAACATGTAGGTATTGGGCAACATAGGTAGGCACCTGGTTCGGACAATGCCAGACTTGCATAGGCGATAACTCTTTGTTTCCCTTCCTAAACTTGCGAGAGAACTCACTCATCCCATCCCTGCTAGCATCAGATCGAGTATGTATTGGCCCTCCAATTGAGAGTAACCCAGGGTATGGGCCTCCTGCAATTCTTTCTTGAGGGTGTTGAAAGAGCTGTCACACTACTCGTCCCATATGAAATCACGATTCTTCTTGGTTAAACAGTGTACGTAGTGGCCGTGCTTGTAGTGAGTGTATCTCGTTCTTCCAGTAGGAAGAAGACTTTGAAAAGTTCCGCACAAAGGTTTGAATGGTCTTTGTATGTTTGAAGGGTTTGTTTTGCATGAGGTATGCAATTCTCATTCGTCTTTGGTAGTGGTTTGGCCGGAGTGGGAACAAAGTTTAAATCTTTACTCAGGGCTGTTTTCTCTGATGTGGAGATGGATAGCTTATGATAGGTTGAATATAACGTGTTCATTGTTTTTGTTTTTGGCCAAATAAGCTCGGGATTGGGTTTTATTTACTCGGTGGAGTTCCATGTGAACTTTACAAGGAAGCTTGAAATATTTGAAATGATATATATTGTAGGTTGTGTTTCCAGATGTCGAAGGAGTTGACAGTTTCATTCTTGTCCAAACACCATTGTTTTGGTGCTCGATGTGAACTGGCAATGGTGATTGGAAGGGCAAGGACACTCTTGTTGGTAAAAACTGAAAGTTAGTGTTATTACGCAGCTGTAGTATCAGCTGGCTAGCTGTTCACCTGTTTGTGAATGATGCATATGGGTCAGAAGTCCAAATGTAGCACTCAAAGTCGGCGGTTTGTTGTGACCAGTCCTTTTATGAGCTGAAAAGTGCATGGAAATGTTTCCAACGTTGCCACCATGCAACAATAGTAGTTGAATGGGGGATACCACATGAATGAATCACCATTGCAGGCCTGCACCAGAGACGGGTACTAATACATGTACCGTTGAAAAGTGTTATTTAGCTAAATCATATTTTTGTTGTGTGATTTATATCTTGCAGACACGTTGCTTCCACAATTTAAGTCTTTACAATTTGCAATAATTAGGTTTTGCCCTTCACCGACATATAACCACTGTCTACTCGGTGTGTTACACCCGAGTAAAAGTTAAACAACCTCACGTGCTTGGTGGTCGAGTGGTAAGACGTCTGCTCAACAAAGCAGAAGGTTATGGGTTCGATTCCCACCCGAGTGCTTTTGCTGACTTTCACTCAGGTTGAACACACTGAGTATACAGTGTTTGTACGTCGATGAAGGACAAAACCTAATATTGATGCAAATTCTATCTTATGAATAGTCTTTGCTACTTGATATGAACACTCCCCGATAGAAACGATACATGACACTCATTTGAAAATCCTCTGTACAGGCCTGGCATATCTTTTAAAAGTAAAGGCCTCAGATGCAGATGCTTCCAGGGTTAGGGTTGTGGAACATGTAGGTATTGGGCAACATAGGTAGGCACCTGGTTCGGACAATGCCAGACTTGCATAGATGATAACTCTTTCTTTCCCTTCCTAAATTTGCGAGAGAACTGACTGATCCCATCCCTGCTGGCATCTGATCGAGTATGTATTGGCCCTCCAGTTGAGAGTAACCCAGGATAGTGACCTCCTGCAATACTGTCTTGAGGGTGTTGAAAGAGCTGTCACACTACTCGTCCCTATGAAATCACAATTCTTCTTGGTTAAACAGTGAACGTAGTGGCCGAAGGGGGGATGCCACATGTTGAATGGGGGGTACCACATGAATGAATCACGGTCAAGTACCTCCCTCTCTCTTCAGTCCGATGGCGCAATTTGCGCTCAGTGGCCATTACTAGTCTACGCCAACAATCTTGATCCACTGCCGATCTTGATGCTGCTGCAAGTCCCTGTCTGGTCCACTGCTTTATGTCGTTGGTTCCATGATGTTGTTGGATGACGTCTCTTCCCATAGACCAATCCCTGGATTATTTCTTTGTCGATTCCTTCGCGGCGCATGACGTGGCCAAAGAAATGCATCTTCCACACAGCCATCTGTTGCCTCAGCATCAACTCACTCCCTGTGGTATCCAATACCCAGCGGTTGGTCCTCCTCTCCATCCACGACACTCGGAGAACGCGTCTGTATGCCCAGATCTCAAAGGCATCCACTCTACGCTAGTCTGCCCTTGGACTCACAACCATAGGAAGCTATAGCTATTAATAGTGACACACACATGTTACAATAACAATATAATAATATAAAGGACATCAATACAGTGAAATAGTAAATGATAAGAATTATGCATGAAGATACATGTGCCACAATATTGCACTATGAGACAAAACAAAACAAGAAAAAAAAAACATGTTCACATCACAAAATCACCACATTCTTAAAAAAGTAAAATATACTGAAAGAACAGAACAAGGATTACAAATGACGGGCCTGGTGTGCTATTACCCCGATTTGAGTCTATGCAGCACTCTGTTCCCTGGCTAGCAACAGACTAATGCGCAACGCCTCTTTTTCCCACAAGTACGCCCTCATTGATCGTGCGCTTCCAAACTGAAAAGGTGACGCGCTTCATAGCAGCACTTCACATGCTTTATAGTTGTCAACTCTAATATGTCTGAATCTACATGTATACTGTATACTCACCAGCTTAAATTTCGTTGGAATAATTCCTTTGTCAATGAAGGGGGGGGGTTATGTTACTGCAAAAATAGATTTAACATTAATGCCACCATACTCTGTGTGCCTCAGTGTTTCATCGAAATATAATTTGGAAACTGTTCTCTGATTATTTCATTTAAACACGATATAGACCTACCTTGACAAATAAAAATGGTAATCTAATTCTTCTCACATATGGATCATGTGCCAACTTTCTAACCATAAATATTTTACTTTCTTCAATTACCGACTATCAAAAGCCATTGAAAATACCAGTAAAATGTGAAATTATTCTTTTAAATTAGAAAACTCTGGAAATGTTTGAATAATATAGTACTCAAGTTATTACTCGTACGCATATATGTTATTGATAATTCATAGCATAATATGGTAATATTTATTGTCCTTTCATGGTCAACTTGAATATGTCTGAGTCAATACTTTATACTCATCAGCTTAACTTTGAAAGTTTAGTTACATGTGAATATTGCATGGGAATAATACTGAAGGCAATGATGAAGGATTAACGCTACTGCGAACATTGATTAAATGAGATCAATATGGCACCATACTCTTTGAAAATATATTAAAAATGGCATTTTACTATATTAGAGTATTGGTATACAGAACAGGTCTTAATATACATGTAGGACACTTAAGTTGGGATTTGCTTTCTCTGACGATCAAATTGCTTGAGAGTCAACAAATTCAAATCAATGTTGACTCCAATGAAATTCAGCATAGTGCTAAACGCCAAATTGAATGTCAGTTGGAAGACCACCTTACCACTGGCCAGTTGTTTGGTGGTTTGCTATATTATTTTACAAGGGCACACTAATCAGTATTCACAGCCTTTTACAATCCCACAAGGACAAGCAGGACCTGAAGTGCAGACTTGGAGAATCTGCTGCGAATGTGGTGAAGTGCAAGACATCACCTACGGGACTCAGTGAATAAAGATCCCTTGGCAGACATGGGATAGTGATAAGCTGCCCAACCTGGCACCAGCAAGGATCTATTGGCAGCAAGCTGACACTGGTTCCTATGGCTGAGCCACCAGTAAGATATCGACATCCTGGTGGTGACATGTTTTAGCCCATCCTCACTGGACAGTCCGATGGGTCACCTATACCCAAGGACTCGGCACCCATAGCAATGTGTCCCCACTTTAGCAAGCCTACGGTCTTCTATACCCATGGCATCTTACTCCTGTGCTGGGCCCAGGGACAAGAGACCTGCTTCATTTACCTTCACTGGAGGAGCACTAATGATTGACTGCACTCTGTGAGGAGCATCTCCATAGCCAAGGAGTCAGGAGTCATCCAGCCCTCAAGGATAGCCCAAGCTTCTCTCGTCTCATTAGCATCTCCTGTCACTGATGATGCACAGAATGGAGACCAGGAGTCATGGAAACACGAGCTCGTCCCAATTGCAGTTGCTAGGTAAGACTGTGCCATACTTTTTAATCATTCTTAAAAGAAAATATCTCAAAAGAAAAATGTGTAATTCCCATGGTGAAAACTTATCTGAATAACACAATGCTTGTTGGCCTCTACTTTTGAATGCCCTCATGTAAAGTTGTTTTTGTCCTGTGGATTAATTGTCTTGGTCCTGTGGATTACTTGTCGTGACTTTGAAACATTGCAAATCACAATAGGCATCTAGTCAATATCTATGTTCGTTCATTTTCCTGCCAACTAAGTTGGCATGTAAACAGTAAAAACATGATATTTTTTCCATCGTAAACTATGTACCTTTCCACCCAGCACTTTGTCCAGTCTGGAGGTTGGCTGCCCTTATATGCTTGTACCTCTTTCCTGTTTGAATCAATCTTTCACCGAGAGCTTGGTCCTCTTTGATTCACTCAGGCCACTTTTTTCCCCTGTGTCCCTTTCTGTTGCCTTGATGAATTTTCCCTGCTAGTGTGTCATTATGTAGGTTGTGTTGCCTGACAAAATGACCAAATGTGGCCATATTCAAGGGAAGGTGTCACTGTTGCTGTTAGGCATACAGAGTGCATACTCCCATAAATATCACTTTCAAACAAACGTTTGATCTGAAGTGTAAAATCTCTTTAAAATGCTAATTAAACCAAACTATGTCATCCGTCACTGACCAAATCTTGGTCAGCAACAACGTTTTCTGTAAAGTTACTGGACAAGCATTATCAGATAGTGATTTTTCTGTGGCTTATATCTCTTCTCTTTTATACAACTGCAACTCCTCAGAGAGTTTTATGTACATGTCAACCATTGCAAGAATGTAAAAAGAAAACAGTTTTTGATCGGGTTTTTAACAATTGTGTAACATGGTGCACAACTTAAAAACAAAAAGAAAGAAAAGTTAGTACCACTTGATAAAAAAAGTCATTTGTGGAAGTCCCCCTCCCTATTTTTCACGTAAAACACCTCATAGTTAGGATTGAATGATGAAGATCTAATTTCCTATTAGTGAGAATATTTTTCTAGCTAAAGCTGTAATAGGAAATGTTTGTTGTGTGGTGTATGAACATATGAAGAGTGTATTTCCAAAATGCGATGTACGCCATTTTCTTCCCTTTGAGAATCCTACTCTCCCCTGGCTGCCCAAAAGCACTTTAAATAGCTGTTACACAGGGTGTGCATAAAAAAATGCATCAGTTACAAAAACTGTGCTTAAATAAACAATCAAGGAACTATGATGATATAAGCTTTGGTAGTGTGTAACGCACTTGACCATAAGCTTTAATTTGAGACCAATTGCAATTTATGTTCTTCTGATTGGCTGAGCAATCTTTTTTTAACTGATGAATTTTATATCTGTCGTTCAATATAATTAACCCATTAGCATCTTGGTCTGTATTTTATTACAGTGTATTTATTCACTGAAAAAATTAATCATAGGGTGCCTTTAAGTAGCTCACTGGGATCGACTCTGTAAAGGGAGACATTAGCTATGACAGCCGGACTAATCAAATATTCAACCGTGGGCCATCACGATCCTCACGTGATGTCCGTACAAAATGCCCATTTCAGACTGCGTGTTAAGTTTGAGATTTACTGCTTTTTAGAGAGTTGCAAAAGTAAAATGTTGGGCTGGAATTACAGCCTCTAAAGTTGAAATTAACTAAATAAATAATTACCCTTTTGCTTGAAATAAGTTGATTTTTGGATCCGCTCGACATTTTCGCTGTCTAGCCGCCAAATTTGTTCGTTTCTTGAAATGAACAACACTTGTATGCATGGGACCTGTTTCCTCCACTGAGTTTGGTCCTTGAGCAGTTTCTTTGGTGGCTGACTCGAGACGTTGGAGCGAATTGAACGGCAAGGGGCTAACCTGAGACATCGATCCGGGTGAGCTACATGTACATTGTACTCGAATGTACCCTAAGAGTGCTAGGGCAGTTTTGGTGCTACAGTGAGTAACAGGCAGGGCAGTTTTGGGCGCTACAGTGATTAAAAGTTAAAATAAAATATGCAGGCCTGCACCAGGGATGGGTGTTAATACAAGTACCTTTGAAAAGTGTCATTTGAACAGCTAAATTATATTTTTGTTGTGTGATTTATGGCTTGCATACATTTTGCTTGCACAATGTAAGTCTTTACAATTTTCAATAATTATGTTTTGCCCTTCACCGACATATAACCATTGTCTACTCGGTGTGTTACCCCCGAGTGAAAGTTAAACAATCACACGTGCTTGGTGGTCGAGTGGTAAGACGTCTGCTCAACAAAGCAGAAGGTTGTGGGTTCGATTCCCACCCGAGTGCTTTTGCTGACTTTCACTCAGGTTGAACACACTGAGTATACAGTGTTTGTACGTCGATGAAGGGCAAAACCTAATATTGATGCAAATTCCATCTTATGAATAGTCTTTACTACTTGATATGAACACTCCTCGATAGAAACGATACATGACACTCATTTGAAAATCCTCTGTACAGGCCTGGCATATCTTTTAAAAGTAAAGGCCTCATTGGCCTACATGTAGGTTGGAAGTAACATGGCTTGATAGGATCATTTGCAAGTGCTCAAAAATTTGCCTTCTGAAATACCCTGTTAAATAAAGGCACACTTTTTGTTCATGGTCTTTAAAAGATGTGACACTTGAGCTGAATAGTCAGCTATTTTATTTACATTTCTGTAATTGCAAATGATACTATTGGCCTTTCAAGATAGCTTTTGCTATTGATTTTAATTTCTGTTGAAAAGCACTGATTATACAGTGCCCGTAATTATAGTTTACAATTAATGAATGTTTGTGAGTGCAATGGTAAGAATAATTTCATGAAATTGAAATTATTCTTTCCATTGCACAATCGTGAAACATTCATTATTTGTATACATGTAATATAAATTATCCTGATGCAAATTCCATCAAAAGTCAAAACTGACAAAGTGTGATTTTTCTAATGATGAATGGAAAGAAAGCCCACATCATAGTGGCTTGGTGTAAGAGTATGGTCTTGTACTTGTAACTGCCCTTGGGTATGTTGCAGTTGGAAGTGGATTGCACCAGATTCCTGGTGTCAGTTTTACAGGACAAAAAAGCAATGACAAAACTGTTCAATGAAAAGTATGCGAACATTCAGTAGTCTGCTTTTACAAATAGGCCTATGTCTAAAAATAGGGAAATTGTTCAAACTATATGTTGACCAGTTATATAGCTCACCATGTCAATGTCATACTGTGTATTTACTCATGTGGGGCATTTATTGCTCAAGGTGCATGGCACTCAAACACAAAGCTGAAGGTACCATGGAGTACTTGGTCTTGGTAAGACACCATGCCCCACACCACAGGAGTCTTACAATATTGATCCAATTTCATACCAGAGGCCATCTTCCCATTCACTGCTTGTACACATTATACCGTGATCAAAGCAGGGTACATGTGCACTGAAAATAAAAGTGAGATAGCATTGGCACCCAAATCATATTTAAGGATGACCTCCTTGGTGTGTGCAAGATACAATTATTACACATTATTGATGTGCAATGCAGTACATTATTTATTTATTGGCAAGATGGCTTTTGTGCCAAAAGTAAGCCACTACTTTCTGCATCTTGGTGCCAAGACATGACATGACAGTGCATTTATTTCGGTGAAAGTAAAAACTTTACCCTTGGTTAAAGCCAAATTTATCAGATTTATTAATAAATGGAGTTTGGACCCTTCCCGTGTCGATCCCCAGGTCCAACTGACTCAGTCGCTAGTACCTGATAATAAAAAGGGTCTCGATCTCAGGGTGACAAGTTTACAGTGCAGTGGAAACAATCATAGGTGAACTTTGCGCCATCACAGTTCAACACGAGGCACTGATGCACGGTGGAATATTTGTCTCTAAAGAAACACGGCAGAGCTCTTCACGTACAGTTTAAGTTAGCAGGGAAATGACAGTGACAGCTCATCAGATCCTGGTCGACTTTTACCCGTATTATGCAGCAGAACACCTGCAGTATTAGAAATCCAGGATAAGCCTTACTGGATGATATGCAAGTAACTTGGCATAAACACCTGCAGACTCAACTAGGCCTGAAATGATTGCAAGTAGTACAAGCTGCCCCTTGCTTACAGCTAATTGGGTAGGCCGAACTACATGTATACGCCTAGTGAGATGGTTTTTCCCCGAGTTGTCACATCGGTAATCCTGCTGAACCTCCACTAACGGTGTAACAGATCAGCATCTAGTTGGCTGTTTAAAGATGTCTGTATCCTAGGATACATGTACTTCAAAGCCAGAGATGATGTAAATCGGAGCTGTGCTTGTACATCAGAGATTCTGCCATTGAAGTAGCTCAATAAAAACTGTACGTGGACATGTTTTCTTGAGCCGTAGAGATGTTGCAGAGACTCTGCTTAAAACTGGAAACTTTGCAGCAGAACATGGAATACCTGCATGTCGATGATTTTGTTCTGATGTTTTCTGAGCTCGTTTGCATGGCAGTGACTCGGCTCATTATCCTCAAGTATTGCAGCGGGACATCTAATACAGCAGCTTTGTGTATGTCCTGGGTTAGTTTGAGCTGTGGGTCACTCTGCAGAAATCCGCTGAACCTGAAACTTTGCAGCAGGACTTGGCATAGATGATCAAGGATTCAGCTGTGATAGTGATACTTTCTGATGAGCTCTTCGGCATTACAGAGACTCAGCTAGATCGAGACCCTTAAACAATGCAGTGGCTTTTGGCATAAAGGCGAGATGCTTGTAATTAGCACAGAGTTTAAAAGAAGAGGTGCCTGATCCTTGGAATAACCCAACATCAGGGTGACAGTGGGGTATCAGTATCTGGCTGTCGGTGAAGGCAGTGTTTTGGCTCATTATCCTCAAGTATTGCAGCGGGACATCTGATACAGCAGCTTTGTGCATGTCCTAGGTTCATTTGAGCTGTGGGTCTGGGTCACTCTTCAGAAATCGGCCGAGGCTGAAACTTTGCAGCAGGACTTGGCATAGATGATCAAGGATTCAGCTCTGATGGTGATATTTTCAGATGAACTCTTCAGCATTACAGAGACTCGGCTGGATCGAGACCCTTAAACAATGCAGTGACACTTGGCATAAAGGCGAGATGCTTGTAATTAGCACAGAGTTTAAAAGAGGAGGTGCCTGATCCTTGGAATAACCCAACATCAGGGTGACAGTAGGGTAACAGTATCTGGCTGTCGGTGAAGGCGTAATCCATACTGTCATTTGAGACTGAAGTATCACATGATATATGCATAATTCATCGGTTGTTTTATTAAAACAAAAAACTTAGATTCTGAAAAGTGACAGTTTAATATTTGATCCAGCAACATTCAAATGTATTGCTGTTTTTATGCTTTATGAATCAGCATTTAAAAGCTGTTATAATTTAGCAATTGTATACTTATGTGGTTACTTTTCATTGATGAATTCTTTTTAATTGATACTTTATGTAGTGGTGACTTTTGATGGAAATTGCGTCAGGTTGGTGTATATGTAAGGTTTTTCACAATGACATGATTTCTCAATTTCAGACAGTAAAAAAATAATCCTCTTCCTCTGCCATGCTTTTTACACAAGCTAGTCACCAACAGTCAGATCATATTTCAAGCAAGCTAGCATCTGACTAGTCAAACTCAGTCATCAGGCAACAGCAGGCAGGAAGTAGGCACAGCTGTCTTATCAATCATCTACAGTCAAAGCATAGCTGTATCAAGTTATATAAACAGTCATAGCCAGTTAACCCTGCTTTATGTGGGCTGGGAGGCTGGATTGAAACCAGTCACTTGTGAGAATTAGACTGAAAGGACAACTTTAAACAGAATGTATGTTTGCAAAGGAGGGTTAAATGTTGGGTTTTGCCAGAATTTGCCCTTCACTGATTACGGCAGTGGAGGGCAAAATCCAGTGAAGTATTGGCTTAAATACATGTAGGTGTTCAGACCAAATGCCTTTGTAGAAACTAATTTGATGCATAAAAAGGGCATAAAAAGTACAGTATATTTAGCTCGATGGTGGTGGGGGAGGCCCCTGGAAGCATTTGATGGTCTCATAAAACAACAGTCTTTTTAAGAACTTTTAAGATGCTTCAGACACCCCCCCCCCCGCCACAAAAAGCAATGCTATGATTACATTCATACATGTACACTAATTTGTGTATTAATTAATTTCATTCACTTGTGCCTGCCAACTTACATGTACCTGAGATTCATGTTTGATTACAACCAATCTTTTTTTCTAATTTTGGGGTAAACATTCCTTTTAGTTTTAGTGGCAAACGCAAGCAGAGGTGCTGGTTTGTTGTATAGCCTAACCATAAAGCCAAGGCCACTAAAATGTGTGGGCTACAAACCATCTAGGAAGCACACAGAAAGACATAAAGTCATAGTGATTTTTTTTATTTAAGTACAGGCACATAAAGTCATGGCTCATGGAATTGAACATGAAAGTTCATCATGCCAATGTGGTTTGTGTTGCCTGTGAATGTGCTTTCCATGAATATGATGCCATTTTCTGCAACATTTTGTGTGGTATGTAGAAATAAGGAATAGGCGCCCAATCCTCGGAATAACCCAACATCAGGGTGGCACTGGGGGTATCTCCAGCTGTCGGTGAAGGCGTCGATGACCCTACACTTCGGTTTTGGAGCCTCTTGTTACATGATATGACTGTTTTTACTCTTCATTAAACTCATGCTTTTCATCTGTTGCTTATTAAAGCTATACATGTACCGGTACTTTATTTGAAGGCAAAGTAAAGCCATATTTTTTCTGACTGTGTACCTCACTCGTTACAGTAATGAGTTCAAGGGCTTTTAAAGTTAATGTTTTAACTTATTTTATTGATAAAGTGTGAATGGGGTTTACAATAAAAATTCTTTAAGTAATGAAGGCTAATCCTTCTTATGGATGTACATGTAACTTGACATGTACATCCATAAGAGGGATTAGCCTTCATTACTTAAAAAATTTATTACCCAACCCTTAAATAGGCACTGTAGTGTCCAAAACTGTCACGCCTAAGTCACTGTAGTGTCCAAAACTGCCATGCCTAATCACTGTAGTGTCCAAAACTGCCATGCCTAATCACTGTAGCGCCTGAAACCACCTGTGCACTCCATGGTTTTATTGATTAATTTTTCATTGATTACAAAATACACAATGTAGTACAAGTGCTGATAGAATTAACTTTTATTTTAAAATATGACCAGGAAGGAATGCATAAAATTCTGTCATTTTCTTTGATACAAAATTAGTCAGCTGATGCTGTTTTCCTGGATGAACTTTTGTGTCAAGTGACTGTAAATATTAACATTCTTGGGACAAACCAAATTTCCTAATTATTTGAGCTAATTATATTTGAATGTAAACAGGAGGTCATGGGTTCACTCCCAGCTGAGCAAGCTTGTGATTTGTTTTCCTACCAAGCTCTTAGAAAAAGCACTGGTGTACATATACATGTACATATACCCACAATGAAAATCTATCCAAATCATAAAACAGGTCTTCATCATTCAATCCTTTACCTTTCCTTTCTTATCCGTTGAATATTGTCCCTTGCAATAGTTAAGGTCGTTCGCGT
Source organism: Patiria miniata (assembly GCF_015706575.1). Taxonomy (NCBI): domain Eukaryota; kingdom Metazoa; phylum Echinodermata; class Asteroidea; order Valvatida; family Asterinidae; genus Patiria; species Patiria miniata. The sequence continues at coordinate 22,164,890 of NW_024037073.1, read as the reverse complement.
AATAGGTACTAACAGGTACTGAAATAGTCTTAAATATATGAACGATTCCATGGGAAACTGTAAGTGTACTCTTGGCCAAAGAAATCTTGTCTACTTGACCATCGTGAAAGCTAATTACATTGAGCTATTAGCAGACACCCTTCTAGATATATTCTTGGCTGGTTCATATTCTGATTCCGAGGAAGTGCAGTTGAACCCTTTATGATATCTTTCACATTGCCTCTTGTATTTTCTTTGCTGTCCTTAACTTCAACAAAGACTCTGATACAAAATCTGGACAGGGTAAAACTTGCTTTGATGATGGCTATAATCATATATCTCCTGTTTTTTGAGCAGATAAGACTGCTCTTGCCAGTCTACTCTAATGATACATCCTTTCCTATGAACACAACACCAAATTAATATACAACATATATCACCATTTAGGGTATGGCTTGCCGAGGGGCAGTCAACCAGTTGGAGCTGGTTCTTTAATTGATTAAGTACAAACAATAACTATACAGATATTCAATGTAATTTAATTGTTTAAACACCGCAACAAACTCCCGAAGAAACCCACTGGATTAAAAACCAGAGATAAAACTCCATGAGCAAAAGCTCTGGGAAAACCTTGTGGTTGCCAGCAAAACAAAACATTTCGAATGTTTACACGAAGCTATTTTTAAAGCTGATCCATTCTCAGTTTGTCCTTAACTGAACTGAAGTCGCAAGCTAGAACGATCCCACCACGCCTCGTGCGTTCTATGTACGTTCTATGCACGTTCTTGCGTATGCAAATTTGACACACCCTTACGTAACACCGCCTCCCAGAATTCATTCCTCCACCGATTAGACACATTTTGCCTGCTATACAACTGTAATGCAGGCAAAGATAATTCTTATCCTGGAATTAATCGTGACAGGGCCAACACATGTATCCCCACAGGAAACAAAAGGGGACGCTGCGCCATTAAGCCAACAATGCTGTGTTATTTTGATAAGTTTTCACCAATTTTGTATTGTGTGCAGAATGCTTATTTTTGCTCTGCACTGCCAGTATTTTTTTGCAGAACCTAAAAATATAGGCCTAATCCCTTGAAATAATTAATTTCTTGTATAGCAACATGAGAACTACGTGTGTAGCCCTCTTAAGCAGGGACACTATATTGTAGTTGCAGCCCATGAGGTCTTGGTGAAGTTTACAATGTATTTTGCTGACAAACACCAATGAGGAACAGGGTGATGATACCATGTCACGTAGATACCCTGGATTACTTGCAGATGGGGTGCAGTGAGCTTGTCATAATTGCCTGTCCATACAGCTGGGCATGATATGATGATTTCAGGTTGATCTGTTTGGACTCTGCATGAATGCCACTAAAAGAGTAGCACATCAGTGGAGCTTGGAAAGATCAAGACGATCAGAACACAAACACCAAATATTGGACAAGTACAGTTCTATGTACACGTTATTATGTACCATTTAATTTGCAAACCTACTTCTTACACTTGCATTATTTACAATTATTATTAAGTCATAAAAAGATTATCAGTTGGTCAAAATTTAAACATGTACGTCAACTTATGCAGTACTCCGAATCACTAGGAAGGTGGAAAACAATTGCAAACTAAACTTGGTATATTTCTTAGTTATGAACTCTTAATTCAAACAATTCGAAAAGAAGAATTGATATGAAATAAATCTCTGGTTTTAATTTCTGATTAAACGCAACTTAAAGTAGAATGCAATAGGCGTGGGTACTTTTCATTTGCTTTTCCCACTAGCATATAAAGACATTACTGTTCTATACGTTTAAAAATATCAGCAACAACTTCAAATCTCAATTCTCAATAAAAGTGGGGATAATGGATACCCCTGCTTGAAAGGGGCCGGACATAAAAACCATTCATTAAAAGCCTGCTTGAAATGTCTGTATAAAATAATTTCATATAACATTAAAAACAGGGCCGAAACAGGTTCCAAAGCTTGAAAAAGAAAATTCCAATGAACTGTATCAAAGGTTTTCTATTGATCTAAGGAAATGATCATGGAATTGAGACTCTACAGTCGACTCGCGTTACTACAAGGTCAGCTGTTGTTGCCCAATCATATTACTCTTTAAGCCATCTAGTTCAAATTGTTGATTCAGACATGGAAGCCTGCATTTTGAAAGCCTTTCGAAAAAAATCTCAGCACTATATTTGAAAGTCTGTTAATTTACACTCAGCACGTGAACTGTTAATGGACTGTTGAAACTACTAGACTGTTAAAGGTACTTAATGTTCTACATGTTATTTTTTAAAACAAAAAATTGTGCGCATTTTCCCACAATCTCAAAAAGGGGAGGTTGTTACAATATGTACAGTACACCCTTTAGCCAACAGAGGGCACTGTGTATGTGTCATTCTCAGAAACATGGCTGCTTCCCGAAAGTTATAATCTGTGTCAAACATTACAAACAGTTTGTACACGACGAGTCGCAACATGAACAGCAGTGTTAAACTTTACTAAGTCAGTTATTGATAACGTGAAGTACGTGTGGAACGGTTTTTGTCGCAGCAATTGGGTTTATCACTTGCATGTCTGTATACACCGTGTGTATCAGTACAAGTCTACCATCGCCTTTTGTAACAACACAGTGGTGGAGCATAGTAAAAACTGATGTTCGCCGTGTTTTATGGCAGCCAAAGGACTGATGAGTAGACAAATTTGTTTGTCCTTGGTACGGGGTCTTAGTTTTACCAACTGCATTGAATGACCGATCAAAATGAAGCCTACAAAATCCTCTGTACAGTGCCAAGTGTGCATGTATTACTTGAAGTAACGGGGCATCATGAATCCGGGGACTTTCGAGCGCAGTGCGCATAAGATGGTAGCCCGCTGGTCATGCTGTCAATTGCGTGCAAATCTCCGTAGCTCATTCTGCTGTTAGTCAAAATGTGTGTGTTGTCACAAGTTGGAAAATGTACCAGGTACGGATGTATGGTTGTTCATTTTGTAAAATTTTTCCTCCAGAATGTTTAAGTAATATATCTTCTAGTTTAAACTCGGTGTGCATTAATCTGAAAGTCTTGGAAACAGCCACGAGGCCGTCTTTTTCTTTGCTTTGTGTAGAATCGCTATGGAGTACAGCGCGTCGTGTTCATGCCACTACATGTACACGTGCGTGGTTGTCTATGGAAGATGCGACTGAACTGTTTGTAATGACTCATGTCATTATTTATGCTCTACCCGCGCATGAAACACTTGGGACTTACGACATTGCCTCGTTTTATCCGACACCTCGTTTTAAGCGATGAACATTTTTCATGCACTCGCCGACACGCACCATGGATTGTTTATGTAGCTAATGCATGGGCCACATGCTCTTGTTGAAATGGTAATGAATTTGCCTACAAAACATTAAATCTTGTTCTCCTTGAAACTATGATGTATAAGAAAGGAAGTCACGACAGTATGTAACAGTAAAACTTGTATGGTATTTGAGAAGAATAAAGAAAACAAAATAAACCGACTTTCAACCCAACAACCTGACAACGGGGCAAGCGGAAGCATCGCCACCCGCGTACCGGTACCGTACCAAATGATGCAATGTCACCAACCTCGCGAAGGCACGCACATAAGTACATTAACATTTTTAGTTGGTGACCAACAGAAGAGTTGCACTCAGTGTGCACATAAAGATGACAATTCAAATTTGGCAATGTCAGGCTTGTTCTTGAGGATGGTTGACAACGTGATAGAAACAATGCCGTACTGGTGCCTGACATCTGCTTTCTTCCGACCTGAATCCACGGCTCTGATGATTTCCATCTTGGTTTCGATGGAGAGTCCCTTACGGGTAATCTTAGTTGAAGCCATTGCAAATCGGTTCTCTCACTAATGAACACTGTCTCAAAGGAAGGTACAATATACGTATGAATCATATGAAAATATCCGCCTTATATCCACTTTAGGTTGCTGTTGCTTGCATCAATGAAAGATTTCCATTCATCACTGTCTTAAACATGCTACCACGTTTGCGTGGCACGCGCTTGCGTTCGGGCCTAATCGGACCAAAATCCGCCGTATCAAAATCCGCCGTAAGGATTTCCCCTTTGATGGCATGGGACAAACGCCCATTGTCAGCCTTCCTCGTTTGGGCGGCACCATAAAGAAATCCTGGGATGGCGCAGGAATCGCAAATGCCTATTGTCTGCCTTGTTCGTTCGGGCAGCACAAGAGACATCATAAAGAATCCCTCTGATATCCTGGGAACCACAAACGCCCATTGTCCACGTTTCGATCGCCCCCCTCATACAGCACGAGAAAACACAAAAAATTGTGTGCTAGTGGTATAAAAACCGCAGTGCTGAAGTTGGTGAGCATCATCACGGTGCCAATTGAAACTGAATAGGTTCGTTGATTGGCAAGTTGTTTTCCCAAATGCACATGGAAAGTGACAGATAACAATAGATTTGCACTTGCCAGACCGCAAAAAGTGCTCGTCTTAACTGTCAATTCGTATCACCCAAGCTCGTATTAAGCACTTTTTTCCCAGGCAAAGGCAAATAGCTATAGAGACAATCTTGTAATCTACATTGAGTAAGGAAATAAGTCTTTCTTTCTGAGGATAAAGCTGATCTCCAGCTTTTTCAAGCAAAGTTATCACAGTTCTGTATTGGGAAGTTGGCAAGATGTTATCAATACACTTTAAGAAGTTAATTTTCACCCTCTGCTTCTTGTTGCAGCTTCCTTTCATTAATTCAATGTACCCACTGACACCCCATAGTGAACAGAGCTAAACAGTGCAACTGCCCATTGCATCATCCTTTGGCTAGAATCATTCGTGGGTTTATCTTTATCCTAAACCCTGGAGATGTTTATCGTGAATTTCTTCCTGCATGTACACTCCAAGCAAGTTCTTATCAAAAAGGGGCCTATGGGTCATTCTTTAGTATCAAGTGTCTACTTTCATGTCCCGACACTTTAAGGCACTATAAATTGAAACATATAGAATGAAAATTAGGTTTTTAAGCTTCTTCTCTCGTATGTTACCATCGTCTCTTCATCACACCTGCAACTTGGTGGAAAAAGCCATGTCTTTGTGTCAGCGTCCAGGGTGATAATGCCATGTTCGCCGTGGGGTGGCCGGTGCTGTGGACAGGACTCGATTATATGGTCAACTGACTGCTCTGGGTGGCCACAGTCGCATGCGGCAGAGTCCCTGAGCCCCCAGCCTTTCATAGTCGCGGCGAAGCGGCCTATGCCAGTTCTGAGGCGGTTCAGCATCGTCCACTGTTTGCGCGGCAGGTCTTCGCCGAGCAGCTCGCCGTTTGAGCCACAGGCTTTTGGAAATTTCTGGTGGTACGGAGCACAGAAGCTGGTGGGCGTGCTCCTTGAAAGGACGTCGTGACTTTAGGCGGGTGCGATGTGGGATCTCTGTGGCAGTTTTGTGGAGAAGATGGTTGTCGTCATTGGTGGCCTTACGCGACAGTGCCAGGACGGCGGTTTCTCGACGTAGAGATGGTGGGGCAATGCCTGCGAGGATCGGTAGTTGGTTGACTGGTGTGGCGCGCAGGCAGCCGGAGACCGTGCGCAGGGCATTGTTGAGTGTAATGTCCAGCTTCTTGGTGTGGGTGCTCCTACACCAGACTGGGGCGCAATACTCAGCGGCGGAGAAGACCAGCGCTTGGGTGGAGATGCGCAGTGTCTTAGTCGATGCACCCCACGTTGTGCCAGCTAGCCATCGTATGAGGGCAACGTGGGCTGATGTCTTTGCTGACACATTTCCCAGGTGTTGGCGGTACGTCAGGGTGCGATCGAGCTTGACCCCTAGGTATGTCGGAGTGGCCTGGAACTGGAGTCTGTTGTTGTTGACGATGATGTTGAGCTCGCGGCTTGCCTCTCTGTTGTTGAGATGGAATGCGGAGGACATGGTTTTGGCCACAGAGAGCTTCAAGCGCCAGTTCGACAGATACGTGGACAAGGTGTCCATGTCGGCCGTGAGCCCCGATATTTTTAAGCTATAAAATTAACTTAAATATGACTCTGATTATGTACAGTGTTAAAAACTTCTTAAAAATAATGGACAAGATGCTCATTCTTTACAATACTCCCTCAAAACCCCCTCAAAATGCATGTCCCAGTGTATTTCTCAAAATGTACTTACTGCCATAATTTGTAAAGTAAACAACTTGAAGAGGTAATTATACCCCCAAAAGCCAAGTAATACTGGTCTCTTCAAAACGTAAAATTAACGTTGCACCAATTAAACCATATTTTCATGAAATCTGAGCTTTTTTCGGGTAAAAAAAAACCTGTCCCTGCATTTTTTGTCATCTCTGTCACAATATTTTGGAGCACCATATCTGGTAGAGAAAGGACGTTAGTAAGACTTTGATCAGTCCATTCGATACCTGGGAGCATTTACAGTAAGAAACAATCCATTTCAGTGCAGTGCAGTTCAGTAGCCGAGGAATTGTGGATTGTCAAAAACAGTCACGAGAGTACCTTTATTTGGCGTCATCTCCAAAAAAAAAAACAAGTTCTGAGTTGGCTTGTAACTCTTATTTGTCAATGTAAAAATTACTATGAAGTGAATCAAATAATCCAGAGTTATAGCTTTGTTGGCATCAATGTTGATTCCCTGACTTACTCTTCAAACTTTGGAATTAAAAAATAATAGACATGTATGTTGCCTCTGAACTATGCAATAATAAATCAGACAATGGTTCTATTTTGTATTATATATGGGACTGCCATAAAAAGATTAATGTCTTTAAACAAAATCAGGTTTTCCCTCAATTGACAAGATTTTTTTTCCCCTCAATAAATTTAACTTGTCATAATCTTTCCATGTGTGTGTGAGGAAAAATTCAAACCAGGAATTGTGTTCTTAGTCAACTAGCTGTTTTCCCAACAGTGGAGAATTTATATGAAAACACAATCAATTAATATTACTTTGGGCCCTATTCAAAATAAAGAAACCCAGCATTATTTCCTCACATAGAAAACTACTTCACATCACCACTCCAATACAATAGAAACTAAAATTACAGAGAGATCATGTTGCAAGGATTGAATGAAGTCCCTGAAAGCCATCAGCCCTGTTTTTGGTACATAATAATTGTCAATTATCAGATTGATCTTCGATCAGGCCAATTAAATATGTTGAACACTTTCAAGTGCTTCAATATGGAGGGAAAATGCACATAATGTGATGTATGTGAGGAATCACTAGCTTAATTGTCACTTCCTCAACATGCTCACCATCCAAATTGTTTCACTTCCTTGACATGCTCAAAATCCAAAATGTTTAAATAGGATTATGTGAAATCTTAGATCTGCGGTTAATGCAACAGGATGGGATCGGTGCGATTGAAAACCCCGCGCTTTGTGAGTGCACATCGCCATGATCGCAACCTCCTTGGTATACGATTCTTTCCCTGCTAAATACTCACGACGGGCCATGAACTTCTTACAGTTTTTCAGGTTTTAAGAAAATCAAGTTGACGGTGGACACACTGAAACCACCTCACAAGCAGAGAAAATTGAAACTTTATTATTAATTTGTAACCACTAAAAAGTGTGAAATTATGCTTAGAACAATGGTACGGACTGCTGACTCTAAATCAGGAGGTTGCGGGTTCAAATCAAGGGTGGGAATTTTACATTTTAACATTTTTTTGGGTGGGGGTAAATTGAAACTTTATAGTTAATTTCGTAACCACTAAAAAGTGTGAAATTATGCTTAGTGCAGTGGTTCAGACTGTTGACTCTAAATCTGAAGGTTGAGGGTTCAAATCCAGGATGGAAATTTTAGATTTTAAAATTGTATTTCTTTTTGGGTAAATTGAAACTTTATAGTTAATTTCGTAACCTCAAAAAGCATGAAATCATGCTTAGTGCAGTGGTTCAGACTGTTGACTCTAAATCTGAAGGTTGCGGGTTCAAATCCAGGATGGAAATTTTACATTTTAAAATTTTATTTCTTTTTGGGTAAATTGAAACTTTTTTGTTAATTTTGTAACCGTTAAAAAGCATGAAATCATGCTTAGTGCAGTGGATCAGACTGCTGACTCTAAATCTGAAGGTTGCGGGTTCAAATCCAGGATGGAAATTTTAGATTTTAAAATTGTATTTCTTTTTGGGTAAATTGAAACTTTATAGTTAATTTCGTAACCACTAAAAAGTGTGAAATTATGCTTAGTGCCGTGGTTCAGACTGCTGACTCTAAATCTGAAGGTTGTAGGTTCAAATCCAGGGTGGGAATTTTACATTTTAACATTTATTTCTTTTTGGGTAAATTGAAACTTTATAGTTAATTTCGTAACCACAAAAAAGTGTGAAATTATGCTTACTGCTGTGGTTCAGACTGCTGACTCTAAATCTGAAGGTTGTGGGTTCAAATCCAGGGTGGGAATTTAAGATTTTAAATTTTAATTCTTTTTGGGTAAATTGAAACTTCATAGTTAATATTGTAATCACTAAAAAACATGAAATTATGCTTAGTGCAGTGGTTCAGACTGCTGACTCTCAATTTGAAGGTTGCAGGTTCAAATCCAGGGTGGGAATTTTAGATATTAAAATTTTATTTCTTTTTGGGGCAATTGAAACTTTATAGTCAATTTCGTAACCACTCAAAAGTGTGAAATTATGCTTAGTCCAATGATATGGACTTTTGACTCTCAATCTGAAGGTTGTGGGTTCAAATCCAGGGGGGAATTTTACATTTTAACATTATATTTCTTTTGGGGTAAATTGAAACTTTATAGTTAATTTCGTAACCACTAGAAAGTGTGAAATTATGCTTAGTGCCGTGGTTCAGACTGCTGACTCTAAATCTGAAGGTTGCGGGTTCAAATCCAGGGTGGGAATTTAAGATTTTAAATTTTAATTCTTTTTGGGTAAATTGAAACTTTATAGTTAATTTTGTAACCACAAACAGCATGAAATCATGCTTAGTGCAGTGGTTCAGACTGTTGACTCTAAATCTGAAGGTTGTGGGTTCAAATCCAGGGTGGGAATTTGAGATTTTAAATTTTAATTCTTTTTGGGTAATTGAAACTTCATAGTTAATTTTGTAACCACTAAAAAGCATGAAATTATGCTTAGTGCAGTGGTTCAGACTGCTGACTCTAAATTTGAAGGTTGCAGATTCAAATCCAGGGTGGGAATTTTCGATATTAAAATTTTATTTCTTTTGGGGGCAATTGAAACTTTATAGTCAATTTCGTAACCACTCAAAAGTGTGAAATTATGCTTAGTGCAGTGGTTCAGACTGCTGACTCTAAATCTGAAGGTTGCGGGTTCAAATCCAGGGTGGGAATTTAAGATTTTAAATTTTAATTCTTTTTGGGTAAATTGAAACTTTATAGTTAATTTCGTAACCACAAACAGCATGAAATCATGCTTAGTGCAGTGGTTCAGACTGTTGACTCTATATCTGAAGGTTGTGGGTTCAAATCCAGGGTGGCAATTTAACATTTTGAAATTATTATTTCTTTTGGGGTAAATTGAAACTTCATAGTCAATTTTGTAACCACTCAAAAGTGTGAAATTATGCTTAGTCCAATGGTATGAATTGCTTACTCTAAATCTGGAGGTTGCAGGTTCAAATCCAGGGTGGGAATTTTACATTTTAGCATTTTATTACTTTTTGGGTAAATTGAAACTTTATAGTCAATTTCGTAACAACTCAAAAGTGTGAAATTATGCTTAGTCCAATGGTACGGACTGCCGACTCTAAATCTGGAGGTTGAGGGTTCAAATCCAGTGTGGGAATTTGATATTTTAAAATTGTATTTCTTTTGGGGCAAATTGAAACTTTATAGTTAATTTCGTAACCACTAAAAAGTGTGAAACTATGCTTAGTCCAATGGTAAGGACTGCCAACTCTAAATCTGGAGGTTGTGGGTTCAAATCCAGGGTGGGAATTTTATATTTTAAAATTTGATTTCTTTTGGGGTAAATTGAAACTTTATAGTTGATTTCGTCACCACAAAAAGCATGAAATCATGCTTAGTGCAGTGGTTCAGACTGTTGACTCTAAATATGAAGGTTGTGGGCTCAAATCCAGGGTGGGAATTTTAAATTTTAAAACTTTATTTCTTTTGGGGTAAATTGAAACTTTATAGTTAATTTTGTAACCACTAAAAAGTGTGAAATTATGCTTAGTCCAATGGTATGGACTGCCAACTCTAAATCTGGAGGTTGCGGGTTCAAATCCAGGGTGGGTATTTTATATTTTAAAATTGTATTTCTTTTGGGGTAAATTGAAACTTTATAGTCAATTTCGTAACCACTCAAAAGTGTGAAATCATGCTTAGTGCAGTGGTTCAGACTGCTGACTCTAAATCTGGAGGTTGCGGGTTCAAATCCATGGTGGGAATTTTACATTTTAAAATTTTATTTCTTTTTGGGTAAATTGAAACTTTATAGTTAATTGTGTCACCACAAAAAGCATGAAATCATGCTTTGTGCAGTGGTTCAGACTACAGACTGTAAATCTGGAGGTTGTGGGTTCAAATCCAGGGTGGAAATTTTATATTTTAAAATTGTATTTCTTTTGGGGTAAATTGAAACTTTATAGTTAATTTCGTAACCACAAAAAGCATGCAATCATGCTTAGTGCAGTGGTTCAGACTGTTGACTCTAAAACTGACGGTTGTGGGTTCAAATCCAGGGTGGGAATTGTATATTTTAAAATTTGATTTCTTTTGGGGTAAATTGAAACTTTATAGTTAATTTTGTAACTACTAAAAAGTGTGAAATTATGCTTAGTCCAATGGTACGGACTGCAAACTCTAAATCTGGAGGTTGTGGGTTCAAATCCAGGGTGGGAATTTGATATTTTAAAATTTTATTTCTTTTGGGGTAAATTGAAACTTTATAGTTAATTTCGTAACCACAAAAAGCATGAAATCATGCTTAGTGCAGTGGTTCAGACTGTTGACTCTAAATCTGAAGGTTGTGGGTTCAAATCCTGGGTGGTAATTTTAAATTTTAAAATTTTATTTCTTTTGGGGTAAATTGAAACTTAATAGTCAATTTCGTAACCACTCAAAAGTGTGAAATTATGCTTAGTCCAATGGTACGAATTGCTGACTCTAAATCTGGAGGTTGCGGGTTCAAATCCAAGGTGGGAATTTTATATTTTAAAATTTTATTTCTTTTGGGGTAAATTGAAACTTAATAGTTAATTTCGTAACCACTAAAAAGTGTGAAACTATGCTTAGTCCAATGGTACGGACTGCCAACTCTAAATCTGGAGGTTGCGGGTTCAAATCCAGGGTGGGAATTTTATATTTTAAAATTTGATTTCTTTTGGGGTAAATTGAATTTTCATAGTTGATTTCGTAACCACAAAAAGCGTGAAATCATGCTTAGTGCAGTGGTTCAGACTGTTGACTCTAAATCTGAAGGTTGTGGGTTCAAATCCAGGGTGGGAATTTTAAATTTTAAAACTTTATTTCTTTTGGGGTAAATTGAAACTTTAAAGTTAATTTTGTAACCACTAAAAAGTGTGAAATTATGCTTAGTCCAATGGTATGGACTGCCAACTCTAAATCTGGAGGTTGCGGGTTCAAATCCAGGGTGGGAATTTTATATTTTAAAATTGTATTTCTTTTGGGGTAAATTGAAACTTTATAGTCAATTTAGTAACCACTCAAAAGTGTGAAATCATGCTTAGTGCAGTGGTTCAGACTGTTGACTCTAAATCTGAAGGTTGTGGGTTCAAATCCAGGGTGGGAATTTTAAATTTTAAAATTTTATTTCTTTGGGGTAAATTGAAACTTTATAGTTAATTTCGTAACCACTAAAAAGTGTGAAATTATGCTCAGTCCAATGGTTCAGACTGCTGACTCTAAATCTGGAGGTTGTGAGTTCAAATCCAGGGATGGAATTTTATATTTTAAAATTTGATTTCTTTTGGGGTAAATTGAAACTTTATAGTTAATTTCGTAACCACAAAAAGCATGAAATCATGCTTAGTGCAGTGGTTCAGACTGTTGACTCTAAATCTGAAGGTTGTGGGCTCAAATCCAGGGTGGGAATTTTACATTTTAACATTTTATTTCTTTTTGGGTAAATTGAAACTTTATAGTCAATTTCGTAACCCGTCAAAAGTGTGAAATTATGCTCAGTCCAATGGTACGGACTGCTGACTCTAAATCTGGAGGTTGTGGGTTCAAATCCAGGGTGGGAATTTTATATTTTAAAATTGTATTTCTTTTGGGGTAAATTGAAACTTAATAGTTAATTTCGTAACCACTAAAAAGTGTGAAATTATGCTTAGTGCCGTGGTTCAGACTGCTGACTCTAAATCTGGAGGTTGTGAGTTCAAATCCAGGGATGGAATTTTATATTTTAAAATTTGATTTCTTTTGGGGTAAATTGAAACTTTATAGTTGATTTCGTAACCACAAAAAGCATGAAATCATGCTTAGTGCAGTGGTTCAGACTGTTGACTCTAAATCTGAAGGTTGTGGGCTCAAATCCAGGGTGGGAATTTTACATTTTAACATTTTATTTCTTTTTGGGTAAATTGAAACTTTATAGTCAATTTCGTAACCCCTCAAAAGTGTGAAATTATGCTCAGTCCAATGGTACGGACTGCTGACTCTAAATCTGGAGGTTGTGGGTTCAAATCCAGGGTGGGAATTTTATATTTTAAAATTGTATTTCTTTTGGGGTAAATTGAAACTTTATAGTTGATTTCGTAACCACAAAAAGCATGAAATCATGCTTAGTGCAGTGGTTCAGACTGTTGACTCTAAATCTGAAGGTTGTGGGCTCAGATCCAGGGTGGGAATTTTACATTTTAACATTTTATTTCTTTTTGGGTAAATTGAAACTTTATAGTCAATTTCGTAACCCCTCAAAAGTGTGAAATTATGCTCAGTCCAATGGTACGGACTGCTGACTCTAAATCTGGAGGTTGTGGGTTCAAATCCAGGGTGGGAATTTGATATTTTAAAATTTTATTTCTTTTGGGGCAAATTGAAACTTTATAGTTAATTTCATAACCACTAAAAAGTGTGAAATTATGCTTAGTCCAATGGTACGGACTGCCGACTCTTAATCTGAAGGTTGCGGGTTGAAATTCAGTGAGGGAATTTTACACTTTAACATTTTATTTCTTTGTGGTAAATTGAAACTTTATAGTTAATTTCGTAACCACTAGTGTGAAATTATGCTTAGTTCAATTGTACGGACTGCCAACTCTAAATCTGGAGGTTGCGGGTTCAAATCCAGGGTGGGAATTTTATATTTTAAAATTGTATTTCTTTTGGGGTAAATTGAAACTTTATAGTTAATTTCGTAACCACAAAAAGCATGAAATCATTTTAGTGCAGTGGTTCAGACTGTTGACTCTAAATCTGAAGGTTGTGGGTTCAAATCCAGGGTGGGAATTTTAAATTTTAAAATTTTATTTCTTTTGGGGTAAATTGAAACTTTATAGTTAATTTTGTAACCACTAAAAAGTGTGAAATTATGCTTAGTCCAATGGTACGGACTGCTAACTCTAAATCTGGAGGTTGCGGGTTCAAATCCAGAGCGGGAATTTTATATTTTAAAATTGTATTTCTTTTGGGGTAAATTGAAACTTTATAGTCAGTTTCGTAACCACTCAAAAGTGTGAAATCATGCTTAGTGCAGTGGTTCAGACTGTTGTCTCTAAATCTGAAGGTTGTGGGTTCCAATCCAGGGTGGGAATTTTAAATTTTAAAATTTTATTTCTTTTGGGGTAAATTGAAACTTTATAGTTAATTTCGTAACCACTAAAAAGTGAGAATTAATGCTTAGTGCTGTGGTTCAGACTGCTGACTCTAAATCTGGAGGTTGCGGGTTCAAATCCATGGTGGGAATTTTACATTTTAAAATTTTATTTCTTTTTGGGTAAATTGAAACTTTAAAGTTAATTTTGTCACCACAAAAAGCATGAAATCATGCTTTGTGCAGTGGTTCAGACTACAGACTCTTAATCTGGAGGTTGTGGGTTCAAATCCAGGGTGGAAATGTTATATTTTAAAATTTTATTTCTTTTGGGGTAAATTGACACTTTATTCTCAGACAACACACAAAACCACACAGTGAGAGTTGATTTGACTTTTCTGGCATAGATTTTTTGAGCCGCTAATTTATTTCTCCTCGGTCAATGTTTAACTGTATTAAATGTCCGTAAATACGTTAACAAGCTATAACATACCAATAATTACCTATTTGCTAAAAGATATTTGCCTTAGAAACATTTTAAACAAGCTAAAAACGGGGCACGCTTGCCCCAAATACTTGCCATGCTTGGCATCACTGGGCCCGAAAACTTGGCACGCTTGCCAACCATTCACTAGCCCCACCAGAACAAGTGGATGCTAGCCAAAGTGTTTTGTCACATGACTTAAGTATTTGTCACGTGACTTTAGTATTTATATGCCTATATTACTCAAGAAGTTATTTGTAGTTAAAGCACACCGATTTGGTCCACCGCTCGTAGATACGGTTGGCATGCCCCATCAGTACAAATGGGTGCTTGGCGTACTTTTTTACAAAGATTAAACACAACTTGTTAAATGTTTAACGTCCAAATTCAAAGGTTTTACTTAAGAACTATTCACCCAACTTGTTTATTTAGTTTGAATTGAGGCACTGCCCGTCGCTCCCAGCCAACTTCGCCAAACGCGCGACGCGCGCCCCATGGGACGACAGGCAGTACCCTCACACCCTTACCCCGAAGAGTAGAACCCCAAAAGAGAAAGACTGAACGAAACAAATACTAGCGCCAGGGCCCTACTGGAGTTGTGTATAACTATTACCAACTGAGGATAGAGTGCGAACTGCTACCATTTTTTTTTTCTTTTTTAAAGAGTTAATGTTGCAAACATCATTAATGCTGTAACCTCATCGGCATGCTTGCCACAAATCTTAGGCACTCTTCCTAAACCACACAAGCTGCCTCTTTGAAATTTTTGAAAATTAAACATGCATTATAATAATACACATTACAAAGTCAGGTATTATAATCATACGCCACAACTTGATCATTGGATAACGTTGTCAAAAGAGGTAAAACTAATTACAAATGTTGATTAAATGCTTTTATATATTTCTCAAACCAATCCTGATCGATATAGATTCAATTGATACAAAGGGGGAAATGTTAGTGGCTACCTTCTAAGCTGGCCTACAAAGTGGCAAAACCATTCGTGGACAAAAAGAGGACGAAATGTACTATTCTCCCGTGGGTAGATCTAATATAAATCAGTAAGGGGAAATATCCCCAACATATCAACCTCCTATTGTGAGTATCACTAACGTGAACTAAACAAATTAGCTATTATTGCTCCTGAAAAAGGTGAAAAAGCCAGTACGAAACCCATCCTGGTGGAAAAGATCGAAAAAATTCCCTTCCGGCCCCCAAATAGGCGACCAAGTTTTCTTTGTAGTTTTTGGAGCAAAATTATCTGGAGGCATAAAGATTTTTTTTTTTTTTTTTTTACTTTTTAATTGTTTACGTTAACTTCCAAAAGTACAATTATTACTTAAATCCCCTTAAAACAATGAACTTGTTGAAGTAGCCGTTATTAAATGTAAACAGTCAATGTATAGCTATAGCTAGTCATTCAAACTGTTACCTGAAGATAAGTATTCCGTGTTCAATATAAAATACAGTACAAAATAGCCAGGACTATGTACAACCTACAACCCCATACAATGACATCAAAAGCATGAATGCAATTTAGAAAATTCCAAGTTGTAATTAACTTAGCAATATTCATTTCATGTCAAGAAATGTTTCTAACCAGCTTTATCTGTTTCTTGTTTTTGAAGCCCAATTTTCTTTTTTTTGAAAAATCATAACCAGCAGGAGGCTTAAGTACGGTGCATCAACGTTAACATGACAATGGGAAATATTATTACACTTACAGGTAGGCCTACATATGAATAGTACAATTGGGCTGCTAAAGATCTGCGTCAAGCACGTAAACGCGCAACGTGTGGTTAAATGTATGTGTCTACGGATCATATAACTTAGCGTACACTTTATGTTGTATTATCCTCCTCAATGCCATCATGCTTTTAAATCGCGTCAACTTAATTGAAATGGATGTCCATAGAATTTAATAGGTCATGGTCAAAAAAGTGTGCCGCTTTTTCTGTTGACAGCTTTTTCCTGTTGACAGTTATTTTCCTGATATTCGCCTTTAGGCAACAGTTTATAATCTGGACGCCAAACTGGCCAAATTGCTGGACGATCAGTACCAACCGAACTTGACAAGATGTCCAACCTTGGAAGACCTCAATGTTGCAAATCTGAAGAGCATTCGATGGTTTGAGTCCCGGTCCCAAACCAATTTGTAGCGTGTGCTATCCCCTGGCATCCTGCAACAGAAAATACTCAAAGCAGCAGCTATCCTTTGCAAACATATCTATCTTTTAAATGTATTCATTTATTTTTTGTTTATGTGTTCGTTAGGTTGTTTGTTTGTTGGGGTGTTTATTTGTTTTGTCAGGGTGTTAGTTATCATTATTATCATTATTATTATATAATCTACAGCATCCCACAAATGGGCGACAGGTTCTTTTTTTTTTTTTTTTATTTATTTGGCAAGTCACATCTGGATTTTGGCAACATGCCATGTGGGGGTGACAAATTGGAGTCACCCTATTGTTAGAATGACCCTTAGGACAAGGAATGTTTGTGTTGCAAATTATCTAGCTCGAGAAAATCACCAAATTTCGTGAAGAAAAGATAAAAGGTAAACTTGGATTAGGTGATAGTTTAGGTTTGTGCACAAGTCTATGGTAAAGTCTCGCTGTTATAGCATTAGTAGAAATTTTTACTATTTAATTATTAAAGTTTGTAGTATAGTATTTCATTATAATTTTGAATGTCAGTATAAATTCCTATGGCTTCACAAGTTGGCCCAGGTGACAGAAAAGGATGTCAAGCTAAACAGGAGAGAAACTATACCTCGAATGAATAGGTCCCCCTTAATTGTGTGAAAAAGAATCTAGCATTTTGCTGCAATCATACAAGGTTGGGTTAATTACACATTGTCAAGCGGAGCCTACTGCGTTTTTGGACTCTTTGGCCAGGTTCCTTGGGTTAACAATTAACATGCCTTTTCAAAATAGGTTAAGAAAGTGCCCATCCAGTGATCTCAGATCTGCCAACCTGCTCCGAAAGCAGCTGCTCTGACAAACAGCGATCATGTCATGTTTGGCCAAAATCGCAAATTTATGTGGAAGTACTATCTTATCTTAGGAACTGTCAAGATTAATCATGCCAGTGGGGACACTGTCACTCCTCTTCTTCTTCTTGTTTTTTTTTTTAAATTTGCATTAAAGTGCTTTCTTTACATTTAATTGTGTAGGCCCTACAATTAATATCATCATGATTATGTTTATAACTATGTAATTAGCATTACATGCACTGGCTAAAAACTGCTCAGGTTGCACCGCGGTGTTATTATAGGCCCGGGCCCCTATTTATTGTATTAGGAACCAATGCCGAAAGATCGGCTCAAATTAGCTGCAGAACAATAACATTTGTCAGACTAGAAATGGTCTGAAAAATTAATTAATTGCCCAGGGCTGTTTTAGCTCTAGTATCTTATTGGATTTTTTTTTTTTTATATATATATTTGTGTGTTTGTTAGTTTATTTATTTATTACTATATTAGGCTATTCATTTACTTCTTATTATGTTTTACGGTTACATTTGCACTCTGGCCACGATTTGAGACAAATACAAATGAAACAAATGAAATAACTGAATAGGCGCAAGAGCCTAGCCCCTGCTAATTCTTTCATGAGTTTTAGTCCTATATGTTAGGAAAACAAAACAAGCCCCCAATGCATGCCTCAACATGTCGTAATATAGGGCCAACAAAGGCCTATTAATTATATTATTAAACATAAATGGCTGGCTGCAAAAACAAAACTATTGATAAAATTCAATAATTATTATTTTTTTTTTTTTAAGAAAATGAAGTAGGGACCAGGTATCTCCGTTGAGGGAAGTAATTGCAAAAGTGAATGAACAAGTCAACTGCACACTTAGAATAGCTCACGCTCATAGTCATAGCTTTAAGGAAACCAGGATGTAGGCCTAGGCTTATTAATTATGGCAAACAATTAAGCTACCCAGGTATAAAGTTGACTCAGTAGGCTACCAAAGTTAAGGCCTCGGTGATCAAGTGATGCCTAATCGCCATGATTCGCCTTCAGCTTGCAGTGGATAGGCATTTTATTATCGCGCTTAACGGTCCCCGAATGATCGAATTTGTATCAAATCGGCCTAGGCCTATGCCGACGTCAACACCGATGCCCCGTCTGAGTGATCATGGTGATATTACATTCAATGTGCCGTAAAACTCATCAGACATATTGGACAATTTTTTCAGTTTAAATATCAAAATCATTAATTCAACTATCCAAATTAGGTCAAACCATGAAGGTATGAAAGTAAATTGTAGGATTCAATCAAATGTCGATCGATCTCCGCACTTTCAATAGGGCCCTACCGCTGGCTGCGTATAATTGAGGCCTAGCGTTAAAACTAAAATCATAGAAACGGTGAACAAAAACTTCACACGATATTGCACAGTACAACAAACAAACGGGCCCAAAACAAATGCTGTGTGATTGGAAAATTCTCACCTTGAATTCCATCATGCCTGGCATGTTTGAGCATGATGTCCAAGCCATTGCACGAAGCGGGAAATCTCGAGAGAGGGTCGTGACGAACAAAGATCCAGCGTTCACACTGTACTGCAGGCCGACACGTTGCCGCGGTCAAGCATGCCGAGAACACCAGCCACCAGCACCGGGGCGGATTGAAAGCTGGGCGGGGATGCACCGCCCGGACTCGGCTGGAACGCACCGTCATGACCGTTGATTTAGCACCTGGACTTCGGTGTCCGTAAACTTATGAAGGGCCATGATTCAAATAGGACTACACAAGCTTCAATCATGGACGGCTGACATAATCCAGTGGTGATTCAGCATTCCAAAAAGTACGAGTAGGCCTAGGCCTATAACGCTGAGAATTCATGTTCTGGAAACCTTGGACGGCTGTGACAAATCGCATGAAATGTCGACAAGCGAGCGGATCGCTTGGGCTGACGTTCTGACGAGGCATCTTGTAAAAGCTGTATGGTCGTACTCGTTGGATATACGTAAATGCCGTCTCCAAAACCCCCAAAGATCACTGAAGTCAGCTGCATAACATTTGCAAATCATAAGTTCACTAACCGAAGTTCAAATGTGAACGAAAATCCATGGAATGTAAGCAAACAAACGCTTATTCCAGGAGAAATTTATTTTTGTTGTTGCGGTCTCAAAAAGCTACGCCGAACTGGCCTTTCATCCACGGCGTGCACGTAGTGCGTCTGTGCGCGCGCGTGGACTTATCACATTTGTATCAATATTTATATCTCCCTTGGAAGTTACATCAACTTCTGCCTATGAACAGCACTTTTGGCTTGATGCCAGCAATGGATGGCCAGCTGCAATTTGGGCAATCAAAATGTTTACTAATTCCATACCATAGCAACCATCCGCTGATTAACAGAGAGTTTGAAACTCAGCCAGCCGTGTGTTCGTGGAGAATAATGTATTTTATCTTTCAGTGATAAAATGAATTATAGTCAATTTCGTAACCCCTCAAAAGTGTGAATTTATGCTAAGTCCAATGGTACGGACTGCAAACTCTAAATCTGGAGGTTGTGGGTTCAAATCCAGGGTGGGAATTTGATATTTTAAAATTTTATTTCTTTTGGGGCAAATTGAAACTTTATAGTTAATTTCGTAACCACTAAAAAGTGTGAAATCATGCTTAGTGCAGTGGTTCAGACTGTTGACTCTAAATCTGAAGGTTGTGGGTTCAAATCAAGGGTGGGAATTTTATATTTTAAAATTGTATTTCTTTTGGGGTAAATTGAAACTTTATAGTTAATTTCGTAACCACAAAAAGCATGAAATCATGCTTAGTGCAGTGGTTCAGACTGTTGACTCTAAAACTGACGGTTGTGGGTTCAAATCCAGGGTGGGAATTGTATATTTTAAAATTGTTTTTCTTTTGGGGTAAATTGAAACTTTATAGTTAATTTTGTAACCACTAAAAAGTGTGAAATTATGCTTAGTCCAATGGTATGGACTGCAAACTCTAAATCTGGAGGTTGTGGGTTCAAATCCAGGGTGGGAATTTGATATTTTAAAATTGTATTTCTTTTGGGGCAAATTGAAACTTTATAGTTAATTTCATAACCACTAAAAAGTGTGAAATTATGCTTAGTCCAATGGTACGGACTGCTGACTCTAAATCTGAAGGTTGTGGGTTCAAATTCAGGGAGGGAATTTTACACTTTAACATTTTATTTCTTTTTGGGTAAATTGAAACTTAATAGTCAATTTCGTCACCACTCAAAAGTGTGAAATTATGCTTAGTCTAATGGTACGGACTGCCGACTCTAAATCTGGGGGTTGCGTGTTCAAATCCAGGGTGGGAATTTTATATTTTAAAATTTTATTCTTTGGGGTAAATTGAAACTTTATAGTTAATTTCGTAACCACTAGTGTGAAATTATGCTTAGTTCAATTGTACGGACTGCCAACTCTAAATCTGGAGGTTGCGGGTTCAAATCCAGGGTGGGAATTTTATATTTTAAAATTGTATTTCTTTTGGGGTAAATTGAAACTTTATAGTTGATTTCGTAACCACAAAAAGCATGAAATCATTTTAGTGCCGTGGTTCAGACTGCTGACTCTAAATCTGGAGGTTGCGGGTTCAAATCCATGGTGGGAATTTTACATTTTAAAATTTTATTTCTTTTTGGGTAAATTGAAACTTTATAGTTAAAGGGAATATACATCATTTGCTTTTGCTGTAATTTTCAGAAATGGATGGAATTGGGGGGTTGGAAATATAAAGCAAATATAGTTACAATGACTTTTTGGAGCTTTTGGGTTCGAAAATGCTATAAAAATCAAGAAAAACGATCATTTTCCTGTAGTCTGGTTCCCTGACTCCATATAAGAAGAAACAGAGCAGTTTACATACATTGGGTAATTGTAAGGTCAGGGAACCAGTCTAGCTGGCTCGTACCCGTTCATAGGTTTGTAATCGATTGCAAACAAGTGCAATGGTCAATAGGGGCCAGTATTTGAAAAAAAAGCCAGTTGTTTCCAACGCTGATCGGCCGATCAGCGTTGGAAATTGATACAAAAATACCACTTTTCTTGAAAATGACAGTATACCAGGTGCCATAATTTTACAGGATGCTTTAGACTGTCATTTACCAACATCCTATTAAGGTATTTCGCAAAAACTTGGTAGTTTTATTTTTCGATGTTTGCAAATGTTGTATATTCCCTTTAATTTTGTCACCACAAAAAGCATGAAATCATGCTTTGTGCAGTGGTTCAGACTACAGACTCTAAATCTGAAGGTTGTGGGTTCAAATCCAGGGTGGGAATTTTACATTTTAACATTTTATTTCTTTTTGGGTAAATTGAAACTTTATAGTCAATTTCGTAACCACTCAAAAGTGTGAAATTATGCTTAGTCCAATGGTACGGACTGCTGACTCTAAATCTGGAGGTTGCGGGTTCAAATCCAGGGTGGAAATTTTATATTTTAAAATTTTATTTCTTTTGGGGTAAATTGAAACTTTATAGTTAATTTCGTAACCACAAAAAGCATGCAATCATGCTTAGTGCAGTGGTTCAGACTGTTGACTCTAAAACTGATGGTTGTGGGTTCAAATCCAGGGTGGGAATTTTATATTTTAAAATTTGATTTCTTTTGGAGTAAATTGAAACTTTATAGTTAATTTCGTAACCACAAAAAGCATGAAATCATGTTAAGTGCAGTGGTTCAGACTGTTGACTCTAAAACTGACGGTTGTGGGTTCAAATCCAGGGTGGGAATTGTATATTTTAAAATTTGATTTCTTTTGGGGTTAATTGAAACTTTATAGTTAATTTTGTAACCACTAAAAAGTGTGAAATTATGCTTAATCCAATGGTACGGACTGCAAACCCTAAATCTGGAGGTTGTGGGTTCAAATCCAGGGTGGGAATTTGATATTTTATAATTTTATTTCTTTTGGGGTAAATTGAAACTTAATAGTCAATTTCGTAACCACTCAAAAGTGTGAAATTATGCTTAGTCCAATGGTATGAATTGCTGACTCTAAATCTGGAGGTTGCGGGTTCAAATCCAGGGTGGGAATTTTAAATTTTAAAACTTTATTTCTTTTGGGGTAAATTGAAACTTTAAAGTTAATTTTGTAACCACTAAAAAGTGTGAAATTATGCTTAGTCCAATGGTATGGACTGCCAACTCTAAATCTGGAGGTTGCGGGTTCTAATCCAGGGTGGGAATTTTATATTTTAAAATTGTATTTCTTTTGGGGTAAATTGAAACTTTATAGTCAATTTCGTAACCACTCAAAAGTGTGAAATCATGCTTAGTGCAGTGGTTCAGACTGTTGACTCTAAATCTGAAGGTTGTGGGTTCAAATCCAGGGTGGGAATTTTAAATTTTAAAATTTTATTTCTTTTGGGGTAAATTGAAACTTTATAGTTAATTTCGTAACCACTAAAAAGTGTGAAATTATGCTTAGTGCCGTGGTTCAGACTGCTGACTCTAATTCTGGAGGTTGTGGGTTCAAATCCAGGGATGGAATTTTATATTTTAAAATTAGATTTCTTTTGGGTTAAATTGAAACTTTGTAGTTGATTTCTTAACCACAAAAAGCATGAAATCATGCTTAGTGCAGTGGTTCAGACTGTTGACTCTAAATCTGAAGGTTGTGGGCTCAAATCCAGGGTGGGAATTTTACATTTTAACATTTTATATCTTTTTGGGTAAATTGAAACTTTATAGTCAATTTCGTAACCACTCAAAAGTGTGAAATTATGCTTAGTCCAATGGTACGGACTGCTGACTCTAAATCTGGAGGTTGTGGGTTCAAATCCAGGGTGGGAATTTTATATTTTAAATTGTATTTGTTTTGGGGTAAATTGAAACTTTATAGTTAATTTCGTAACCACAAAAAGCATGAAATCATGTTTAGTGCAGTGGTTCAGACTGTTGACTCTAAAACTGACGGTTGTGGGTTCAAATCCAGGGTGGGAATTGTATATTTTAAAATTTGATTTCTTTTGGGGTTAATTGAAACTTTATAGTTAATTTTGTAACCACTAAAAAGTGTGAAATTATGCTTAATCCAATGGTACGGACTGCAAACCCTAAATCTGGAGGTTGTGGGTTCAAATCCAGGGTGGGAATTTGATATTTTATAATTTTATTTCTTTTGGGGTAAATTGAAACTTAATAGTCAATTTCATAACCACTCAAAAGTTTGAAATTATGCTTAGTCTAATGGTACTGACTGCCGACTCTAAATCTGGGGGTTGCGGGTTCAAATCCAGGGTGGGAATTTTATATTTTAAAATTTTATTTCTTTGGGGTAAATTGAAACTTTATAGTTAATTTCGTAACCACTAGTGTGAAATTATGCTTAGTCCAATTGTACGGACTGCCAACTCTAAATCTGGAGGTTGCGGGTTCAAATCCAGGGTGGGAATTTTATATTTTAAAATTGTATTTCTTTTGGGGGAAATTGAAACTTTATAGTTAATTTTGTAACCACAAAAAGCATGAAATTGTTTTAGTGCAGTGGTTCAGACTGTTGACTCTAAATCTGAAGGTTGTGGGTTCAAATCCAGGGTGGGAATTTTACACTTTAAAATTTTATTTCTTTTGGGGTAAATTGAAACTTTATAGTTAATTTTGTAACCACTAAAAAGTGTGAAATTATGCTTAGTCCAATGGTACGGACTGCTAACTCTAAATCTGGAGGTTGCGGGTTCAAATCCAGGGTGGGAATTTTATATTTTAAAATTGTATTTCTTTTGGGGTAAATTGAAACTTTATAGTCAGTTTCGTAACCACTAAAAAGTGTGAAATTATGCTTAGTCCAATGTTACGGACTGCCAACTCTAAATCTGGAGGTTGCGGGTTCAAATCCAGGGTGGGAATTGAACATTTTAAAAATATTATTTCTTTTTGGGTAAATTGAAACTTCATAGTCAATTTCGTAACCACTAAAAAGTGTGAAATTATGCTTAGTCCAATGGTATGGACTGCTGACTCTCAATCTGAAGGTTGTGGGTTCAATTCCAGGGTGGGAATTTAACATTTTAAAAATATTATTTCTTTTTGGGTAAATTGAAACTTTATAGTAAATTTCGTAACCACTAAAAATGTGAAATTATGCTTAGTGCATTGGTTCAGTATGCTGACTCTAAATCTGAGGGTTGTGGGTTCAAATCCAGGGTGGGAATTTTACATTTTAACATTTTATTTCTTTTTGGGTAAATTGAAACTTTATAGTCAATTTCGTAACCACTAAAAAAGTGTGAAATTATGCTTAGTCCAATGGTACGGACTGCTGACTTTAAATCTGGAGGTTGCGGGTTCAAATCCAGGGTGGGAATTTTATATTTTAAAATTGTATTTCTTTTGGGGTAAATTGAAACTTTATAGTTAATTTCGTAACCACAAAAAGCATGAAATCATGCTTAGTGCAGTGGTTCAGACTGTTGACTCTAAATCTGAAGGTTGTGGGTTCAAATCCAGGGTGGGAATTTTAAATTTTAAAATTTCATTTCTTTTGGGGTAAATTGAAACTTTATAGTTAATTTTGTAACCATTAAAAAGTGTCAAATTATGCTTAGTCCAATGGTACGGACTGCTGACTCTAAATCTGAAGGTTGCGGGTTCAAATCCAGGGTGGGAATTTTAAATTTTAAAATTTTATTTCTTTTTGGGTAAATTGAAACTTTATAGTTAATTTCGTAACCACAAAAAGTGTGAAATTAGTCTTAGTGCAGTGGTTCAGACTGCTGACTCTAAATCTAAAGGTGCCAGGTTCATTCCCACGCTGGGAATTTTAGATTTCAAAATTTTATTACTTATTAGGTCAATCGAAACTTAAGTTAATTTTGTAACCACAAAATAGTGTGAAGTTGTGCTTAATAAAGTAATACGGACTGATGACCCTAAATCTGAACTTCTGAAGGTTGCAGGTTCAATTCCCACAGTTGGAGTTTTAGATTTTAAAAATTTTATTAATTTTGAGGTCAATTGAAACTTTATATTTTTTTCAAGTTTGAAACCAGTCCACACTTTTAGTCTAGCAAAAGCCAAAAAGTAAAAAATCAAATACTTTTAGCTTGAAGCAAATAGTGAATGCATTTGCTCTCATTTTTATTTATGCAAATAAAAGTTATGCTGAAAAATATGTAGTAAAAAAAAGCAAATGCTAGTTTTTATACATACGACCGAATGTTTCAATGTTAATCATAATTGCATCGTTTATGTTTCAGTAACAGATATAAAGTGTTTGAGGACCTACGTGGATCTGGTTGAGCCTACAATGACACACATTCACTGAGCGGATTCGGGAATGCCCATCAAGAACTCGAAAAGATAGGAGAGACCAAGGCCAGTTTCTTTGGTAAAATTTTTCATTCAGGTCAGACAAACTTCCATGAAGACTCAACTCATTAGTTCAAGTCCCCCCCCCCCAACTATGCCCTAAGACAACACTGAGTGTACACTGTTTACAAAATATGTCCGGTTTTATTTAGTTAAGTGGCTTTCAGGCTGTTAGTTCTCCCACATTTTAATAGTGGTCCCTCATTTGACATGTTGTCCTCAAATGTTCTTTTGTCAAAGCCATCGGGGCAGAGTATTTTTGGCGTGCTGTTGGAAAGAACCAATTTCAAACTTTTGTTCTTGTAAAAATCCTGTTGTGTGACATCACAGCCTGTATTGTGACGTGGATGAGTTCTACCTGATTGATAAACGTGACCCGACTCGGAGGTGGCACGTCTTGGTGACAGTCCCTCGCTTGTCAGTTGGTATGGAATGTCATTTGGTGACAACTGAAAGTCCTTATCCAAAGGCAAGACGTCGTTTCCCACGGTATCTCCGGGTTATCCACGATGTTGACGAGCGGCTCCGAATCCTCCTCAGACGTTATCGTCATGACGACTGTCTGCTCCATGTTCTGAAGGGTGCCCTCCGAGGACGACATCATGGCCATGTGTGAGATGTCTTGTGATTGGTCAGCCAGGTCTGGTACCAAGACTGTAGATTCAGCTGCAGATTCCTCGGGGGCTGATTTGGATAATGCGCAGGCCTGAGCGTACAGCCGCAGCTTTGCTAGATGGTGGTGCAGCAGCTGGGTGTGCTCCTCAGACATGTGTTACAGTAACTCTTGCAAAATGGCTGTCGTTGGTCAGACGTTTCAAACTGGACGTGTGAATCATGGACAGCTGCTGCTTGAGTGACGTGTTTGTGTTGGACAAATACTCAACCTGGAGGGCAAGAAGGATGGGCAGAGAAATTATTTGTTTACAGATGGAATTTTACTAGACCAATCCATTAGGCTCTGCCCCATGATGTGTAACCAATCACAACCATGACAGCACACACCAAAGTCCGACATTTATGCACTTTATGATGTGTGCAGTTGGAGCATGAATGCTTAAGAAGGCACATGTGTTGTTGCCCAGTTATTTAGTGCAACTAGAGTATGAGTGAAACCACGAACCCTCTACACAAGGATAAACGACACATCTGAGCTTGTGTACAAAATATGTGGAACGGTTTGTCTGCATATATGATATGCAGCGTCAGCGCATAGAACAACGTAGAACGTGTAGAAAATGTAGAACAATGACAACAACAGTGCACACCATGATCGCCAAAAGCTGGCATCCTGACAGAAATCCGACCACTGAAAGAACGCAGTCGCATTAGTGTGCCTGCATTAGTTTTCATCAAGGTATGTCCCCCACCTCCAACTTTTGAGAAGCCTTTGATACCTGTTGCATTCAGGGAACAAGATCCAAACTCATTCTTAGACCAAGACCAGATGGAATGCCCACTCACCTTTGTACGAAGCCTTTCTATAGTGCCTTTCATCCTGTGCTCTGTCTGGGCCCACGTGGTCCGCTCCTCCTCAAGAGTCTTTTCCAGACGTTCCTTCTCCTGCAGCAGCAGCGACAAGTTGTGCTCTGTGTAGCAAGTCTCGTCCTCCAAATCCCTTTGCTTCCTTCGTCTGGTATCTCAATAAGGACAACTGTTTACGAGAGGACAGAATGGTCGAGGGAAAGGTTGAGTAATTATCCTGGATACTGATTCCTGTATTGTAGAAAGTCCCTCGGGCCACTCCGGGTGAGGGCTACACAGAGGGGAAAGACAGGAGTTTATAGAGTAGAAATGTCGACATGTATGTTGCGCTTCAATGGGACAGATAATCTGTAGCCTTAAAAACAGGATACAGGCAAGGAAGTCCCAAGAGATGCCGTGCGTGTCAAGAACACATAATTTCATGTAACTGGGTGTAAGCAATCACTCATTTTTCAAACCTTATTCCTAACATTAGGTGGGCAAGGTGAAGGACAAATTCCAATATTTAATTAACTGTTGAAGTCCGCTTTCAAAATGTATTGCCACCCTGACTCTTTTTTTTTTTCAATTTGCTTAGAATCTTCTTGAATACTCCAAAATCCATCAACTTAAAAACACAAACGGCACACTCTGTGCACCTTTAAATTCCAATTTGTAAAATCCACTGACAATATCGGCCCTCACCCGCTCCAACCCCCTCAAAAAAATGCTGAAATTTTGGTTGTTGTTTTATTCATTTCATGACTAAACAAGCGCAGGAGTGAAGACAACTGTTTTAAACATACTGTTGTCTACCCATTCCCTTCTTCCGTATGGATTCATGATATATCAATTGTGGGGGGGGGGGGGGGGGGGGGGGGGATGGGGGAAGAATCCTTCCTTGCATCAATTGCTTCCCTCTTGGCTTTTAGTCAGCTTCTTCTAATCATCCTTCACTGCTGGTGGCATTATCCTCCCTAACCTCTGGGTAGATGCTGCAGAATTCTTGGCGGGACAGGGTTAATATTCTTACCATCTTACCTTCCCCATTGGCAGTGCTCTGGCTCGGATCATTGATGCAGGCGTACTGGTACTCGATCTACGGCTGCTGCCTGTCAGTCTGCTCATAGCTCGGGGATGATGTGTCCGTCTCCGATGGCTGCTGTGACTGGGGGACTATGAGGTGTGTTACCAGGCTGGTACTGTTGGGTGCTGGGTCAGTGTATGTGGTGAAGATCTGGTTGACATCCTGGGTAAAAATGGTGGAGTGAAGTCGTTAAGGTTGATAAAATGAGACAAAACCTGCAGGGTTGCAAAAGATTCAATTTACGACACAAACGTACAGTGATAAAATTAGGTTCACAATTAATTATGTTAAAAGGCACGAAGTGTTGGCGTTTGATATAATCCACCCAAATCCTTGTAAAACTACCATACCTGCTCACAAGGTACATAAATTTCAACTGATTAAATTTATTTCATGGTTTTTTGTTTCCATGCAGATTCAAGGGGACCATTACATTACAGGAACGGCATACTCAGTTATCTTGAAGCAGCACTGAAACTGTGAAGGTTAAAAATAAGTGCATTTTCAAACATTTTCAGCCAAAAGGGTGTGTCTAATCATTCTCAAAAGAATGGATACTTGAGTCAAATGTTTGATTGCGAAATTTATTTCAGAGAGTCTTTTGACCCTCAATCCCTAGCATGATTTACTAGGAACCATACCCATCCTGGCAAATTCCAACACCATATGGGAAACTGCGCACACACATATTTCTGACTTTGATTCTGGAGGTGTGCCAACCCAATGTAAAAGACTGTCAGTTTAGGGGTACTGTACCCATCCCGACAGATTCAAACAAAACATGTTGCTGGAGTTTGATGGGTTGAGTTCTGTTATGGTTAAAGCTATAAATAAGTCCAATGAGTTTAGGAATTCAAGCATCAGGAATTTACAACATTTTCTGAGTGAACCATGGTAGTTTAACCACATGTGCAAACATTGATCAGCTTATTACTGTTGATGCAGTTTAAAAGGAATAAATGTGTGCTTGGTCGGTTTTAATCCGAGCCGTAGGCGAGGGTAATTATCAGCACCCAGACTCCAACCAGTTTTTAAACAGAGTGATTAATACCGACCAAGCACATATTTATTCCCATTCATAAATACTTTTTCGGTAAAAGAAATCAAAACTTTTTGGTCAAAAAACCTCAATTTTGTTCAACAAGTTCACTTCATGTTTTTTAAACACCCCTCTATAGCTAAATAATGGAGTGTCTAGCTCGCGAGTAAGATGTACACAACTCCTTTTATGGAGATTGGTGCTCGCGTTCGCACGTACTGCGTGATGTCGTGCAAGACGCACCTGGAGATTGCGTTGTTAATTTCGGTCTTCTTCTTCTGTTGTACATGTATGTCCTTAGACTTGCAGCTCTGTCGAGGTGAGCCAGGCCAGTGTGTCATCCTCCAGGTTGATCAGGCGGCCGGTGTTTTGGGCAGGTGGAGATGATGTGGTCTACTGTCTGGATTGGTTCTGTGCAGTCGCAGGAAGTGCTGTCTGCCAATCCCCAGCTTTTCATGGAAGTACCATAGCGTCCGACTCCAGTCCTCAGATGGTTGAGGGTCGTCCACTGCTTTCGTGGGAGGTCTTGACCGCACACATCCTTAGGGTCGTTTATGAAGCGGTGTAGCCTAGGTAGATGGTTCTGCTGAGGTCCACCAGACTCTCCAGCTGGTTTTACCCAGGCGGCCTTAGAGACATCTGCCGATGTCGTGAGCAGCTTGTGGGCGTGCATGGCAAACAGCCTGGAGCCTTGCCGGTCTCTAGCCGTTGGATGGCCAACTGGAGTTTGTGTGCCGTGAAGTCACCAGAAAGGTTGGGATCACACCCCTGCGCATGGCGCAGCTCCTTGACTCTCGCCGACGTGATTCTAGTAAAGTTCTTGTTCATGTTGGGGAAGCGACTGTTGCTCAACAGCTGATACACGATGGAATTTGCAGTAATTGGACATTGTGTTGGGGTTGTGGACCTACCCGTGAGTTGTTGATGGTTTGCCATGCCCGACAGCTGGAATGGGTGAAATCCATCTATTCCACAGTCTCTGTCCATCTCTGCCTTCATTTCTCATAGAGCATACCGAAAAGATCATTGGCTGCTTTATCCCTGTCTTCGTTGGTCGTTGCTTCTTCATGGGTGCAACGTAGATTTTCACACTCGCCATCCCAGCAGGGGACGTAGGCCGTGAATGATGCCGTGGACGATGCAGGATCTACAACACCGCAATATTTTAAGACCTGGGGAGGGATACAGTAGAAGATTGGTTTGACAATTATGACAACAGCTGACAGCCATATGCACTTTGACAAAACATGAACTATGGATCTTTTTATATGGTTCTCTTGCTGTAACAGGCACAAGTAAGCTATTGACCTGAGTTAGGACTCTTGTTCAGGCAGGGATGCAAAGCTTTCCCCAGGACACAGTCGGCGTTTGGGCATGGCCTGTGACAATTGAGTTTATCGAACACTGATATCTGCTAAGAATAACCAGCCCAGGCATCTGTCAATTTCATAAAACTCCCACAAATGCCACTACCTTGTCCTGCTGTCCACTACCTTCAACTTATCTTAATTCAACTCACAAAGCTTTTCACAAACACGGACCACAAGTCATCTTGTAGCATGACTCATGAAGAGAAAGTGAAAACATTGTCCTTAACCTAAAACTTATTTCTTGGGATCCAGTCACAAGTATGCGAGAGCTTGGTCTTGTTCCCAAATGCAAACTCACCCCCAAAGTTGATGCCTTTATTCACGTGCTTGACCCTGTAGTGCGCCTTGAGGAGAATCTCATCAGTGAAGAGACTGTCCTGGGAGCAGAATGGACAGTGCAGATGCGGAGCCTTCATCAAGGAGTGGCTACACTCCCTGTCTGTGCATTGTATGGGCGTCCAGTCTGCCTCAGCGCCTTTCATTCGCACTGATGGATGCGCCTACAGTTGCAAAAAAATTGAGACAACCGTCAAGTTTACATGTATGATGTAAAAAAAAAAAATGTAAATGTATGAAACGGCAACACCAATTAAATCTTCACAGAAGTTTTCAAAGTGGAGAGGGGGAAACAAATTAG
Source organism: Patiria miniata (assembly GCF_015706575.1). Classification (NCBI taxonomy): domain Eukaryota; kingdom Metazoa; phylum Echinodermata; class Asteroidea; order Valvatida; family Asterinidae; genus Patiria; species Patiria miniata. The sequence continues at coordinate 22,133,818 of NW_024037073.1, read as the reverse complement.
GCCAAATAAAAACAAAAACATGTCTAGCGTCCCCGCCTGCTTCCTTTTTGGAGGCTGCCTCCTTAGGTTTTTTTTTTTTAAACCAAATTTTTTTTAAGTTTTCAATAGTGACATCAGTTTGGCATCTTACATTGTATCTGTTGCATCATGAAACTATAAATACATTTCAATTTAAAGCTGGTATGTAATTTGCCAAGTCCAATGGCGGCCATTAAAAAAAAAAAATGGCAGCCATCTTGAAAAATAGCCCGGTCGGGCGACCATTGGGGAGGACCAAAAAAAAAGAAGGGTCTCCCGCTTCCTTTTTTTTTTGAAAAAGCAGGACCCTAACCTAAGCATATTCTTTTTGGAAAGATTCCCACATAGGCCATCACTTGTCATCCTGTGCACAATGAGACTGGTCTGAAAATATTTAAGTGTTTTCTCAGTAAATACCCCAATAAATTCCCTGCTAAATTTGACATACTTTCTGATGGCTGATAGGTCGCTGAAGGAAAACATTATTGATGGCCAGATATGGGAATCTTTCCAAAATATTGTGAAGTGTCCGGAAACTGGGCGATTTCACATTTTGCTTTTTGTTTAAAAAAGTCATATGACGAGGTGTCCAACTTAAAAATATAAATAATTTTCCAGAATATCTTGGGTACCTACCACATGAATAGCCATATTCAACAACTCCTTTGCCTTGAATAATCACATAAATAAATTCTGGGGCAAAATAAGGGGAAAAACTAGTGTTAAGCGTAAACAGCGCCCTCCAGAAAAAAAAAGAAAAATGTGGGTTTAAAGGGTTTTCCAAAATTTGATTCATTCCCAGTGCGGCTTGTTCTATTAAACCAATTTGAAGAAGAATAATTATGTAATTTCCACACAGCTACTCAGAAAGCGTGGGGTGTCAAATAAGAAGAGACAAATAGGTATTATTGGGCTTCCGTTACGGGAGACGCAGGCATCTCGTTAAAAAAAGAAGGATGCCAGTTCAATGATGAAGCTGCGAATCTGCGACGAAGGCCGAGGTTTCGAAACAGCTTGCATGTGAGGGACACATGAGGGCAGCATTCAACAACATTACAACATAAACACGCGACTCTTGAAAATCTGGCGCTACCCGTATTCTTCCGAGTGGCTGAAAACTTTCTTATTACGTCAGTATCAGTACTACAAGTTTGTTTTAATTAAAGGTAACATTAATTTGGTTGTTTTTAATAGCTATTGGTGAAATCTGCATTATTTTATTTAGTGAAACGTACTGCAGAAGTAGCCGTCATGGCCGCACTGCACTCCCGTCATGCCCGTAGACGCACTGGCACTGCGTTTATCAAGCGTTGTATCATTGTATCTAATTCGTCATGTGTGTTCGTGAAGAGTTTGAGATGCTGGAAAAAAGTCCACACTGGGCCACCACTCATATTCCTTAATATGACCTGAAAAGTACCAAACATTGCCAAAAGTTGTAAATCTGATGAAGAAACAATTTTTTAAGGAGAGCGAAAATTCTTTGATAATACGTGTTCTTAGTGTCATTGCCCATAGACTTTGTGCAGGAACTCTGAGTGGTGGCCCAGTATGGAATTTTGTTCGACCACCCCAACTAGTTGGCAACATTGAGAACATATATAGGGGTACTTCTGAAATCAGAAGGCTTCTCTCCGTCTGAGAAGCCTTCTGATTTCAGAAGTAATATAAAAAGGGGTAATCCTTATCTTTAGGACACTTCTATTTTTTTATGAGTTCTAGCTGTTCAAAACTGACTTTTGCAGATGACTGTCCATTACCAAAGTGACTTTTGCAGGCTAAAGCAGCATTTTTCCCTCCGATAAACTCATGTTTGTTGCAATTTTGAAACACTTTCAAAGAAAATGTGACTTGCCTACCGTTTTTTGCTGTCAGACTTGAGTACTCCTAGAACAATCAGGCTCCACGTAGTGGAGCCTCATAGGTTCAGAACCCCGCAAAATTGTTGTCAGCACAAAACACTAATTAAGTACAAAAACGTCCATCCCAACCAAGCCGTTTCCCACAGAACCGCTAGGCCGCTGCACAGTTTGCCCCTAAACTCCGTACAATACCTCATGACATACTCACGCTATGTGCACCCAACAAACATCGGTGGATTCTGTCGGTTTTTTGCAAAAATGATGGAAAATATGCCCTTTCTGCACTGAGCCAACCTGACACTTGAAATTTGCACGCGCGCAGAATGATCGCAGTCATTTTCGGTCCGATCGCTCGGAGCGCGCCGCGGGGGGTATGGTATAGGAGCGGAACGATAGTATGCGCATGCGTACAAGTGCGAGTACGTACCCCGCGCGGCGCGCTCCGAGCTAAACGAACCCGAAAATGACTGCGATCATTCTGCGCGCGTGCAAATTTCAAGTGTCAGGTTGGCTCAGTGCGGAAAAGGCATATTTTTCATCATTTTGCCGAAAAACCGACAGAATCCACCGATGTTTGTTGGGTGCACATAACGTGAGTATGTCATGAGGTATTGTACGGAGTTTAGGGGCAAACTGTGCAGCGGTTCTGTGGGAAACAGCTTGGTTGGGATGGACGTTTTTGTACTTAATTAGTGTTTTGTGCCGACAACAATTTTGCGGGGTTCTGAACCTATGAGGCTGGGGGGGGGGGGGGGGGGGGGGGGGGGCTAGGGGGGGGGGCTGTAGCCCAGCCAAAATTTTGTCAAGCTCCCCCCCAAAAATAAATTTCGTAAAAAAAAATTGCATTAGCAAAAAGAAGGATTGTGATGAACATGCGAACGGTCTCCCCCTAAAGAAGAAACAGCTGTGACAAGGATGCATTAGTTAATATAGTGTGAATGATTTTAGGATTTTATTGGTGCTCCCCATTGAAAATATGGCATGAGCCCCCCCCCCCCCCCCCCCCCCCCCCCCCCCCCCCCCCCCCACCTATTCCAGACACCTATAAGTGTCTGGAGAAAAATACCGGTCAACAATTCAGCACGCCTCTCTGAAAAAATTCTGGATCCACCGTGCTAGCCCCCAAAAATATTGGTTCTAGAACCGCGCCTGGCTCCGAGTGAACCGAAAAATCATAGCTGGATCATATGCGAGCACATTTCAAGTGTCAGGTTGGCTCAGTGCGGAAAGGGCATATTTTTCATCATTTTAGCCTAAAACCGACAAAATCCAGCGATGTTTGTTCTGCGTATATTTCGTGAGTATGTCATGAGGTGTAGTACGGAGTTTAGGGGCAAACTGTGCAGTGGTTCTGTGGGAAATGTCTGCATTTTGATGGATGTTTTTGTACTTAATTAGTGTTTTGTGCTGCAAACAATTTTGCGGGGTTCTTCATCTACGTGGAGCCTCGTGGAGCCTACGTGGAGCCTCATAGTTCTAGGAGTAAAACGTGAGATGTGCCCATTGTATTTCTCACAACACGAGTGAAAGCCCAACACAATGAAAGCCCAACACAATGAAAGCCCAATGCTGATTGGCTGCTAAAACAAAAATGAGTAAAACATTTTTTTTTGATCAGCCAATCAGCAGTGAGCTTTTACATTGCATCTAGCTTTCACATTTGCCATCTTGGTTTTTGAGTCTGTTTTCTGGTTGTCGTCGTCTTTTAGTTCTACCCCTTAATTTCCCTCATAAACAAAGCCCTGCCCTCTTTCCACAAAATTAAAGTTTTGATAATAAAGAAGGTGTCATTACCACCTGTTCAGATGTGTCAAGAAATATCAGAATGTCACTTTTTAGTGTCATTTAGTCGGCTGTTTTGATGAGTCTTTCTAATATAGGAATGGGTCCTAAATGTAAGGATTACCCATATAGGTATGTCATAGATAAAGGGCAGTGTTTTTAATAATATATGAAGAAAATTTGGGTGTAAACTGACGACGACAACGACAAAATGCAACACGAAAATAAAGATGGCGATCACCGCGCGATGGACCATGTGTACCATGAGCACACAAGTCGTGCTGCACGACACCAACTGGCCTGTAAACGCGTAGGACAATCGTAATTTCTACCCCAAGAAACTTTTCAAAAATTGCCAAAAATGTGTCAAAACATTGAGAGAAGTCTGTTTAAGTTGACAATGTCATTTTTTAGAAATAAAAAACATTCTTGATTCTAATTTGATAAAAACAAAACAGGGGCCCTACACTACACGATTGCCCTAATTTTTCCCTTCAGTGACCTATCAGCCATCAGAAAGTGATAATAGGCCTGTGTCCTAAACAGTCAGATTTAGCAGGGAAATGTTGAAGTAGGCCTGTATTTGAAATTGAGAAAACACAGAAATTTTCGGACCAGTCTCAAACGATTTGTGCTCAGGGTGAAAAGCGATGGCCAGATATGGGAATCTTTCCAACCCCAGCTCCAATGCTCATCGGGAATTCAACATGATATGAGCTGGTGGTAGTCCAAGTAACTTATCGCTTTTTCAACATTCAGACATGGTCTGGCAAGCAGGTCACCAGACCATGTCCGAATGTTAAAAGGGCGATAAGTTGGGTCCAAGTTACTCGGACTAAAGCTGGAGGCACACATCTGGTTTTTGTCCAGCAACCAAAATATGGCAGGGGCCGTAAAAAATGGCCTCGAAAAAGCCATTGAAATCAATTTGTTTCTTCATATTTTAGTTTAATAAAGCTAGTTTGAGTAACTCCAGCTCCAATGCTCATCAGGAATTCGATATATAGCGCTAAAACTGTGTTGTGCAGACACAGGAATACATGGGAACATGGGAATCTTATGCTTTCAAGGTTTTGCCACCTCAAGAGACCTTTATATTTTAATACTTATATTATTTTTAATTTCTGTCATGAAGAGGAAATTCATGTGTTTGAAATTGATACTAGATTCTAAGAGACCCTAAAAACGGGACTCTCTGTATAGGTATGTATCACAATATGGTCCTTTTCCCCTCTATTAATCCCAACCCAGATTGTGATACAGATACAGAGAGTCCTGTTTTTCAGGGCACCTTAGAATCTACAACATACTTTTAGCTCCATGCAGCTCTATATGTCGAATTCCTGATGAGTATTGGAGCTGGAGTTACTCAAGCTAGTGCTAAGCATTGTTCTGTTTCAAGTCAACCATTTGCTTCGTAAATGATTGCTGCATGGCGTGAAGTAAGTTTAATCTTATCTGGGTTTGGATAATAGGGGAAAAGGTAAAGTTTAGTATAGGCCAAATTTCACGGCCTCCGCCATTTTCCAACTGCTGGACAAAAACTAGATGTGCCTCCAGCTCTACATGTCAAATTCGTGATGCGCATGGGAGCTGGAGTTTCTCATCTCCATCTTGTATGGCAAGTTTTCAATACCTTAATTTTTGGGTCTCTCATAGACAGTATTGAGAGTCCCAAATTTTTGGACTAGAGTTTCTCAAGCTAGAGCTGGGGGAACAACTATTGGAAAGAGTTCCACACCTGGACATCACTTGACACCCGGTGCACAAACCCTATGAGACTGGTCTGATAAATTTGAATTTGAAGTGTATTCTCAGTAAAAACTTCAATATTTTTCCTGCTAAATTTGATTTTTAACTTGTAATCCCTTTCTGATGGCTGATGGGTCACTGTGGGGAAATATTAGTGATGTCCATGCAATATGTATGGAATTCTTCCCCAACTATTTTTTCCCCAGCGGTCAGAAAATGGCGGAGGCCATGAAAAACTGAAATTGTCTTTTTCCCCCATTATCCAAACCTAATTGAGATTAAACTCACCTAATACAATGCAGAACTCATCACAGAGCAAAGGATCGGCTTGAAACAGAACTACACCGACTAAAAGATGGGGGAAAATGATGATTTTGGTGGCTTTTCAGATAGAACCGTTGCGTCACAGCTGTGTTGTGGCGACATTTACAGCGCGCATCTAAAACTGGTATGGTAACTACATGTACATCATGCTGCATAGAGACATGAACACGATATGGTTACCGTACTAGTTTCAGGTGCGTATTGTGATTTCAAATTTTGACCCCTCCCCCTAGATATCCCACTGGTCATGGCTTCCAATAGTTTGCAACTGCTTTATGTGCAGTTTCTTTATACTTCCAGTGTGTTTTGGGTCCAACGTAATAACACCAAAATGGATGAAAAGCAGGGAGCAACTTCTGATGATGTCCTAACTGGGGAGGTAACGTCAACCACAGTTACGGAGGGTGATGTTGTCAAGATGCCAACAGATGTGGCCATCACTATGGATGCTATTCCCAATGAAGATAAGGAGGCAAATCCAAAGGTGACTTGTTATTCTTTTACTTGGCGAAGACGTTTGCCCCTTTGCCAGGTCAGCTAAGTGTAATCCCATTCGTGTGATTTTGTCCATTCTTGCCAATTGCAAAACTTGATACTTTGAGCCACGAGAATTAAATTCGCTTCAAAACAGTTTCATTGTTTTCCGGTTTTTTTTTTACATTGGGGGATCGATGGTTCAATTTCATAAAAATGTGCACCCTTTTTTGAAGTGTCAAACTTGTCAATTTCTGATGAATGAATGCAAAGTTTACAAAGCCATTCATATCTTACAATGTTCTTTTGATCAATTAATTAATCCAAAACACATTAAAAAAAGGAAAATGAAATATCAAAATATTATGAGGCATGAACAAAGTGTCAAGTATCAGAAAGCCATACCAGCTCAAATACCAGAATGGTGATAGTTGTATAACATTATTTGTGTTTGGTAGTGTTGAATTACACACACAAAAGAAAAGCGGCCTAAATGAACTTTAAAAATAGGTCATTTTTGGGAACCATCCAAATTAAGATATATACAGGCTTATCTCTAACTTTACAAAGACATTCATATTTTGTAGCATTCATTTTTCAATTATCCATGGGTTCGTTACAGTGTATACATGTATGAAGACTATTGAACTTTGGAATACTTTTTATTCAAAGTTTGAAGTTTATTGATCTGTTTGATAGTGTGAACTGATTTTCTCGTGCAGTGTCTCACTTGAAAACTCATAATTAAACTCAGAAATATATCATGCTTTAAAAATTAAAGTAACTTGATTTTATCTGATTGGTGTTGGTCTTTTAATTTGTTCGTTTTTGTCTATCAGGTCTTGACCCACAAGAAAACCATTCCACCAGCACCTCTGACGCACCAGTGACTGGCGCTGCCATAACGGATCCTTATCACTATCTGACGCAACAGCACTTCACCTCAGAGATCTTCAAGATTGAGATCCAAAACCTCCCAAGACATTTTGGATTTGCGGTGAGTTTGCTCTCTAAGCATTCAACTCTCGATAATGATAATACAGTTTGTGCTCTATTAAGAGTTCATGATGTTCTCCATGGTGAGGATTTCTCAGGGTCTTTTTGTAATTTTGTATAACAGAATTTAAAGGCCATTGGATGAATTTCACTAAAACCTGGAAATATCCTAGCCGGATGTCTATATGAAAGTAATGGTAAACTGCATGTAGAAAGTTGTAATCTTTTTTTTCAGTGCACTTTTTACAATGCCTGTACACTTTAATAGTTGTTTCTACTGTTGCTGTGATATCGCTTTAGGTATTTCACATTTACAGCTTTGTGATTTTCTGTGTAACTTGTGAAACTAAAATTCATTGCTTTGAAAATGTACATGTACACATAGCAGTTTGTTGTTAAAGTATCTGACTGACTGCCTGTGCCTCGTGCACAATGAACAAACAGACACATCAACCTCAACCAAAACACTTTGTAACTTTTTGTCCTTAAACAGCAGTGACACTGAAGTTCCAGCTCATGACATCACTGCATTGCTCATGAATATGCAACTTGGCACTTTCTTACAAATATTTAAAGCCTGGAGTATCGTAACCCTTCATCAACTAAAAACCTCAAGATCTGTTTCAAACGCACTTAAGTATCTGCAGTGGAAAATATAGGGTTATACATGTACAAATGTAGATGTTTGTGCCAATTCATGTAGATTTTCACAGATACAAAGTTTAAAAACAAACCTCATTCAAGTAACAGTTAACATGTATTTGCCTAGACACTCATTTTCAAGTATTTCTGAACCACTTGCATGCAAGTTTTTCATGTGCATGTAGCTGATAGTTATCTCACACTTGGTTGATTATTTACAATTTGGTTCATTTTCCAATACTCTGTGACCACACTTTTTACACTTCACTTGGGCATCTACTCAAATAATCAGCCCCAATATTGTCACTTCCCTTGATAGCTTTCACAGTGAATCTATATTGCTGGAGGCTGAGTGCCCATCTCATGACTCGACTGTTATTGACCTTTGCAGTTGTCAAGTATGCCAAAGGGTGGTGGTTTGTTTCTACAACAAAATCTGTTCCATACAAGTACATGTGGAATTTGGAAATTGCCCAAATCAATGCGAGACATTCTCTCTCAATGATTGCATACGCGGGCTCTCTTTCAAGTAGTTTGCGACTTTCGTAGCACATGGGAAATAGCATGCCTCCATCTTGTTGCATAAGAACTGCTCCTATTCCCACATCAGAAGCATCAGGTCTAAGAATGTAAGATTTGCTGTGATCTGGCAGATGCAAGATAGGCGCAGATACAAGTGGCGCTTTCAGCGTGCTCAATGCATGTTCCTGTGCCTCTTCCCATTTCACATGATTTGTTTTTCCTTTCTTAGTCAGATCTGTATTCAGCACTGCAATGGATGAAAAGTGTGGAATGAATTTGCGATAGTAATTCAAAAGGCCCATAAGTGTTTTCCAGCAATTTTTTCATCATGCGTATGAAAGTAGCCGGTGCATTTACCGTTCCAAGAGGTAACACAGTGAATCGGTACAAACCCTCGGAGGTAATGAATGTAGTCTTATCTTTGTCTGCATCAGTAATCAGTATTTGCCAGTCCCCTTTTGTGAGGTTTAATTTCGTGAAAAATTTCGCGGTGCCTACTTGTGCCGTGAGGTTTTTTGGATTTGGGATTGGTTCGGGATCGGAAATGGTGACTATGTTTAGTTTTCGAAAATCTATGCCAAACTGATTTGAGCTGTCTTTCTTTCGCACTTTCGGTGAGGCGTACTTCGACTCTGATTTTTCAACAACACTGAGTTTGATCATGGTATCGATTTCCTTCTTGATTACATCTTGATTTGAAAACGGTACTGGATACGCTTTGGAGTAGATTGGGTCATCCGTTGTGAGTTTGACATTATACTCAATGTGATCTGTGCAACCAGGAAGATCGGTTAAGACGTCGGTGTATTCTACGAGCGTTTCTGTCAGTTGCTGTTTCTGTGCTTCTGTTCGAGTCTCACAGATCTGCACATCTTGCCAAGTTTCAGTTTGTGTTATTGGTAGTAGTTTTACCTCCATCGTTCCTTCTTTGATCTCATCATCGATTACGCTGTGGCTAACGTAGGTGAGACTTGCCACGGCATGGGTGATTTCTGGTGTGTTTTGGGTTTCTGATCGAACTATGTACTTTTTGAGGAGATTTATGTGAAATGTACGCAGCTTACCGTTCATCTCGATACAATGTCACGTTGTGCAACTTTCTGTAATACAGGAAAAGACCCTTTCCATTGCATGAGTAATTTGTTTGCGTCAGTTGGCAGGACAACTAATACTCGGTGGCCGGTATCAAACTTTCGATCTCAAGTACGCGCGTCGTAGTATTTCTTATAGCGAGTACTGGACTTCGCGAGTTCTTCTCAAGCTAGTTCGCAAGTAGACTCTAGCCGTTCACACAAGTCTATGACATATTGGTAAGTTGTCTTTACCTCTTCATCTAATTCTTCTCCAGTCCATAACTCTCTGAGGATAGTAAGAGGACCTCGTACTGAACGACCGTACATGAGCTCAAAGGGAGAGTACCCCGTGCTCTCTTGCGGAGATTCTCAATACGCAAACATCAGCGCAGGGATATACCGATCCCAATCACGCGGTCTCTCACTGCACATGCGCCTTAACATTCGTTTCAGTGTACCATTGAATTTCTCAACAAGTCCATTACAGATTGGATGGTAGGGTGTTGTTTGCAGTTGTTTCATTAACATAAGTCTGCCTATTTCTTTCATTAGATCCGAGGTGAATTGTGCGCCCATATCTGATAGCATTTCATTTGGATCGCCCATTGGAGTGAAGATTTCAAACAAAGCTTCCACTACGCGTTCTGTTTCAATCCTAGGTAGGGCTACGGCTACCGGATAGCGCGTTGCATAGTCGACCAAAGTCAGAATGTATCTATTGCCTCGTTCCGTGATGGCGTGAATTGGTCCTATTAAGTCTATGGCTACTCGTCTAAATGGCGTATTTATTAAAGGTATTCTACCTAGAGTAACCTTGCCGACACAACCTTTCGCGACCGTTCTTTGGCATATGTCACAGGAAACGCAGTATCTTCGGATGTCGCCTTGCACGCCTGGCCAAAAGAAATTTGCAAGTACGCGGTCTGTTGTTTTCTTGATACCGAGATGCCCTGCCATGGTGAAATTGTGTGCATGCCTCAATACCTTCGAGTGCATTTTCTTTGGGAGTACCAACTGTGTGATTACACGATAGTTTTCTGTCGATGGTGAAGCCAATTCATGGTAGAGTAATCCGTCCGAGATGAAATACCTAGTTTCGTTATCCTTACCAGTTCGTCGGCTTTGACCTGTTTCCGCGAGGGTCAATAGCTTTTCCAACAACGGATTTTCATGTTGCGCTTTAATTATTTCCGTACGAGATTCGTAGAGAGATTTTGCACTTCGAGAAATTTAAGATGACGCAAGTTCGTGACTTTCTTTAGCTTTTGCGCTCTTGTCTCAACTGCAGCTGTTTTCTCGTCGCAAGGGCTTTGGCATTTCTGTTCCGGTGTGTCATTTCATTTACCTGACCAACTGGGATCAGGATCACGCGGGTCTCTAACACCTGTTATGTTTCCCTATAAGATCGTACAAGGGATTTGGCATACACAATGCATTCACGGTTCCTACAAAATACAGCGAATCTATTTCAATACGCGCGACTGAAACATTCCGTGTACTGTCTAGAAGAACACACTTTTGTTTTGTCTCCAACATTTGTTCCTTCTTAACTGAACTCTGTTTGACGACAACCGTACTACATCCGCTATCACGGAGAACCTTAACCGTTTAGTTGCCTTACTGGAATTTGATTACCGATTGTACACGCGACACTAATCATGGGGACTTCATGCCCACAAGACAGTTTCAAGTTTTCTCCTATTTGACCTGCACATTCGCATAGTGATGACTTTTTGGTTATGCACCCAGCAACTTCTTGTATTTCTTGCCCTGTTTCTTCGTCGGTTCGTTCTGTTACTTGCAGATTGCAGATTGAGCTAGATAGCCCTATGAACAAGAACAATACAAGCACTATCAAACTAATCCTATCACAAGTGCGTTTGTGAGGGGAGATTCCAGAAATACCTAACTTACGCAACAACAGCTTGGTTCCATGTGACTTAGTGCGCGTTACACAATCGCCAACATGACATGACAATCTGTCTATAGGCATCGCAATTTGGGCTTCTCAATGCACGCTGCCTAGCAAGGGCTTCCATAAACCACCTTGAATATCTATCCTGTATAACCACACACCTGAGACTACCGGCTTTTCTCAATTTGTTTTTTCATTTCCCGGACGAGCCCCCATTTGTCACATTCCCTGGTTTGCTCCTCCCCAAGAAATATAACCCTCAGTAGTCTGGTACACCGTCACACAAAATGAATTGTCAATTCACTTGAATGAATTGATAATTTATTTTGTGTGATGGTGTACCAGACTTCTGAGGGTCATATTTCTTGCGGAGGGGCAAACCAGGGAATGTGACACTGATAGTTGGTTACAATCTGTTCTTGGCCTGCACATTACTGATGACACAGGAAGTATTGACAATTCCCTACTTTAAAGTAAAATACGTTTCTATTCTTGATAATATGCTGTGAACTTTTCTCGTTACTAGTAAGGTGTTTCATGGTAATATGCGCCAATCACAAGATGGAATTTTTGCAGATGAAAATCAAATTCCCTTCTCCGACATATATACACTGTTTACTCAGTGTGTTAAGGGCCTGTCACATTATATGCGATCTCATAGGAGACCTTACGGCGACCAAAAATGTTTCATAAATTTAACAATCGCAGCGAGGACGCAAGAGAATGACAACTTTCTGTATCAAAGAAGCTCAAGCTACGCTCATACTGTGCTCTTTCCACGCTTACGATGCGCTCAACTTGCTCTCTATGCACCCCTGTCAAGCTCAATTACTCGATCTAGTCGCTGCCGCTGCGCTGTCACTGCGTTCACAATACGCTCTGCTCGCTGTTGATACGTCCTAGTAGCTCGCGTCGCGCTCTCTATTCGACCAAAATACGCTCATTTGACGTCACTTGCGCTGTATAAATACCACGACAAAACGGTCAATACACAGTCCAGTTTCAAAATTATTCTACAAGTTCACCGCATTCGAGTTACTTTCTCATGGAGACTACATCGACTGTCTTGCGCCTAGGCTGCCTCAATGCCACTTCAATATCGCACGATTCACGCTCGCACAGCGCCCGAGTTGCGTCATTGCCACGCCCTGGCCAGAGCGCAGAGGTGTTGCGATTGTTTTGGGCATGTTCAAAGACCTTGGCGCTCATCGGAGACCATTAAGACCCTCCGGTCGCTGCGATCTAGTAGTTGTTTTTGAGCCCCAGCTATTTTTCAAGGACGCAGTAAGAGCACACATAAGATCACAGACAGTGTGACAGGGGTTTTACCTCCCGAGAGAAAGTTGCCTCATACACGAACATCAATGCGTTGTGTACCGTGTGTGCGAGCACTGAGAAAAAGGAACATTGTTCTTGACAGCTTTCCAGTGACTGCTGACTCGCTGTGTGTTGTGCATGCCCTTGGCTTGGTGGCTTGCTGCTGCTTGGCCTGGCAGCACGGTGCTCTTGGTCATTTTCTGCCTGCCTGTGGAATCACATGAAGCTCAATCTGCTTCCCTGGCTGCGATGGTCGGCTGGGATTTCGTCTTGGGAAGCAACGACAGCACAGTTTGAGGAATGAGAAAGCCTTGACTACAGCTGCACGACAGTCAGCGTTAGTCAGCACTGTAGACGAGGGAATTAATTGAGCTATTGATAAGTCTGAAGATTTTCTGCAAGTTCTAGATATTCAATAGCTTGGGCAGGCAAAGTATAAGTTGTTCCCAGAGTATAAATAATTGCAGCTGAAACGTTCAGTGAGTTCAGAATGAAAAAAAAATGGCAGTATTGATGATAACCATACAGAGGACCTTGCCTGCTCGCTTGGGACAATTTGGCAACTGTGCTGATTGCTTGCACACTTTAACTACTACAAAGATGTACAAAGCAAGAGTGGCTACTAAACAGGTAGTGTTAAAGGAAATTAATCCAAAAAATGATGTCTTTAAAGACAGTCTCTGGCAAGAATATCGGAATCACACCAACAATAATTGTTGGCACCCAGAGTCCTGCTGATATCTTTGCTGCCCGAGATTTAGAGGCTTTTTCCTTGAATGTCAGAGGATTGCGCACTGCAGAGAATCTCTCAGCTGCTATGATCACTACAAAATAACTAGAAACAGCAACAAACATGTATTTGACACCCTGGAATGCTTTGTACACTTCGGATGAACACAATACAAATATACATTGAGTCATAAGGAAGAGCAAGTCAGCCACAGCCAGATTGGATAAGTAGATGTTGATGATTGTACGCATTGACTTCACTCGAATGACTGTGAAGAGAAAGACCAAGTTTAAGAGGAGGCTGATCGGTGCATTGATTTCAGTACTTAACCATAGTATTTGTTAATTTCTTTTGTGAGTCTTGATAAAAATCTCAAGGTGCTTTTCAACTTCATTCATCTCCATATCCAACATTTTATTCAGATGCAGCAAAGAGTGTTCTGTCCTATTTCAAGATCACTCCAGTTTTATACTAACAGCAAATATAAGACCTGGAGCAATGTGTAGTTGAAACAAAAAGCTTCTGCATTTGTTCCCCTTTGTGTATTTCATCTCTAAGATTTGTAAGGATTAGTTCTTTGTTTCTTGTTTTGAATGCATACTAAACCAAATTAGACAATAGAGTTTCACAGTTGACTTTGGCATAGATGTGCTTCAGAATAACTTTTTATTTTCTCTTTAAGACTTTTTTACATGTACATTGTGTAATTCGTCGTTAAGGTTTTGCTCATACATGTATCTAGGTTACTTAAAGAAAAAGTGAAATGGCACTCTGCACTTTTTACAGAGTTTTACAGCTCATAAAAGATCACAGACATAACGTAACGCTCGAATTATCTATAACTGAATAAAATTAGATGCAGATCAAAAAATGACACAAAATCTTTCAGGTCGTTCACTACGTTTTGCTTACTATATATAACTCACATATAGAAACTTGTCACAAGCTTTAGATTTGGTGTTTGGATAATCAAGAAAGACATTTAAAATACAGATACAAATAGTCACTGCATCAACAAAGATTTGAAACCATGGAATTCCTACACTCTCTTGCTTGAAATTGAAAGTGTACTTAGACTTCTGCTATCAAATGTTATACATGTACTAAGAAAGTACCCATGAACTTTTCTTTTTGTTCTTGGCCCAAACTGATGACCAGCTTTGCCAACAGATTGGCTCCCGTCCGTACATTATTGATACTGATTGTGGGGGGAGGGGGGAACCAGCCTACCCAGCAAGAACAGAAATAATGTTTGGCAGCCAATAATTTGGAATTGTAAAGTAATAATTCAATAACTAAACATGAGCTTTTTTGTGTTTGGTGTTTCATTCAAAAGTGAATAACTTTTGTATTGCTTGAAAAATAGCAGATTGGTAAAGAAATCTGTTTTCAGGATGAAACTCGAAAATAGCACGGAACTTAAAGTAAATTTAGTACTTCATCTGGCATTTGTTGAGTAAAACTGTTATGTGGTCAGTTTTCCTTGTTTTTTTTCCCTAGAAGGTACAGCATTAAAGGTTGCATGTCTGTGTAGAGTGTGTGTGCGATTCACAGTTTCAGATGGTTCTTATTGGCGAGCTGCGAAGCAGATGCCAGCCTATGTAATACCAATTTCCGTCCGTCTGTCCGGGCGCCCGTTCTGACCAGACCACCCTTGTGGGGTGATGTTCCTTTCAGGACACATCACCCCACTTTTTACACAATGGAAAAACATCACCCCAGAAGGGAATCTTTAGAAAAAGGGATAATGGGAACACAATGCTATCACCCCACAAGTCCGTCTGGCTAGAACGTCCGTCCGGCCGTCCGCGTTCAGATAAAAATGTTGAAGTTTTTGGTTCTAGTTAACTTGGGGGAAAAAATTAAATGCAGTTGTCATGTATCATCTCTAGGCCTATAACTTCAGTTAGGTTCATATCATTGCAGTAAATTTTATTAATTTAATTCAAGGAAATGTTAGAGTTTTTAATTGTTACTTGTATATGTATACTGGTATAACATGTACGTGTGTGTATACCGGTATAACATGTACATGTACACTATGCATTTTGGGAATGTGCCTGAGCTTCTGGTTTGATCTTTTAGTTTATGGGGTTGGAGTAAGGATGGGGTAGGGGAGGGTGGGGTGGGGTGGGTTGGGGATAGGGTTGGAGTTAGGGTTTGTGTGAGTAGGATGAGTAGGGGAGCTAGGATGGGTGGCGCGGGGTAGGTTGGGGTGGGGTGGGGTGGGGAGAGGGGTTGGAATACTGGGTTTGGGTAGGGTGGGGATTTGTAGGGGTGGGGTGGGAACAGGTAGGGAGAGACAGGTAGGGAGAGGATGGGCATGGATGTAGGGGTTGGGTTAGGAGGGGGTTGGGCAGGGGGCGGGATATAGGATCGGAGTAGGGGTTGGGTTGGGGATGTGTAGGGATGGGTAGGGATGGGTTGTTGTAGGGGTTGGATAAGGGGAGGGGGCAGTATATAGGGATCAGAGTAGGGGTTGCATGGGGTCAGGTGGGGATGTATGGGTGGGGGAATGGGGTGGACGGGATATTGGAATGTGAGTAAGGGTTAGGGTGGGGATGTGTAGGGTGGGTAAGGACAGATAGTGGAAGATAGGGTAGGTAGGTGTAGGGGGTTGGGGTAGGGGAGGGTACGGGTCAGGGGAGGGGGAAGGAGATAGGGATTGGAGTTTGGTTGGGGTTGGGATGTGTAGGTGATAGGGTGGGGATGGTTAGGGGAGGATGGGATGGGTGTGGGTAGGGGGTTTGGTGGGAGAGGGGGCGGGTTGGGGATGGGGTAAGGTTTTGGGATGGAGTAATTAAGGTTTGGGGGAGGTGGTGATGGTGCTGTGTCTTAATGTACATGTACATGTATACCCATTCTTGTTCTGCATTTGTGGCGACTACACAAGAGTTTTCCCATGGTAATACAAGTATGGGGAGCAGAAGACACTGTTGGCGCTGCAAAAATCCATAACTGGGTCCTAATTACCCTAACAATGGAAAACTCCCCCATAATACAGTGACGGCTAACCTATATACACATGTATTTATTAGGTAATCTGTTGACTTTTTATGTTGACATTTAAAAATTGACCCCTTCACCTAGGCACATCAACAAGAATCCTGATCCCCTTCCATCATGCCCATCCCCAACCCTACCTTCAGCCTCCCTTCCTGCCTTGGACAGCGAGCCATGGCGGCTTCGCCGTTCTAGTTTTATCTGATAAACTGTCTAAGTTGAACACATTACCCTCATTGTTTCAAGCTTAAACTTTAATTTGCACATGCACTACCAGAACTATGAACTGTAGTTAGGAGAATGGTTGTATGTAGAAAGATCACAAGTTCCACACACAATCCATTACCCTTTGGAGATACGGTGGACACAATACGAGAGCGCTATTTGGTTTAGGTCTAGTCTTTTGCATAAGTTACCCCAATATACCCAAATCAAATAACACCCTTGTATTGTGTCTGCCATATCGCAAAAGGCTTAGAGCAGTTGAGCTATTCACTTTTTCCAAAATTTGTTAAGACTCTGAAATACTGAATATGTGCTTTTCACATCTTTTCCCAATCTACAGGTTAAACAACACGGTGACTCCACTGTGGAACCAGTTGTATGAGAACCAGCTATCCACCAAACAGACCAACACCAGGGAGTTTCTGAGGAATTTATCCAAGATGCTGCAACGGAACATTGGGGAGATGTCTCCCTGGCTGAAGCAACAAAGGTGAGCTACTCACCAAAGACACGGGATGGTTGTGGGCTAGAATGGAAATGTGATCTTCGTTGACAAAAAACTGTTTCCAGACACAGTTTTCTGGCAAGTGGACTTACATGTACAGCTGCCCTGAAATTTTGTTAAAAGTCCAGAAAATGATGCCTCATTTTTCTTGAGAACATATGAATTTCTTAGCGCAACCTAAGCGACAGGCTTCCGCTGCATTTTGTGCAAAGCGGAAATCCTCCAAAAAACCTCAAAAAACGCACAATTTTGAACCCTCGATGCTTTCAAGTTCGTTCTTTCGGCAAATTGCAAGTTCATTATTCCTCTTTTTAATGATATGTTTAGATTATTTTTTAATTACTTTAAAGATCCGTCATTTTTCAAGTACAAACAGTCGGTATCTCCAATTTTACAATGCAAAAACGATGTTCACGAAAAATCGTGTCACACAACGCGGCTCATATGAACTCACAACTCTGGACGCCCTCTACCGATTTCTTACGTTCGAGCTAAAAAATAAACAGCATGAGTTTGTCCAAAGCTGATGTAAAAATGAAGTTGATTGGCCAATGTTAAAGCCCGTCCATTTCAGCCTAAAGTTTTTGCGCTAATCAGAAGCGTTGTTTGAAACTGCATTGGAACGTGTACGATCAACAGATGATAATCGACCTACTCCCATCGTTGTGCTGCCAACTTGCTGTTTCTCTCCGGTAAGTTCTCCCCTTTACAATTCCTCAGGGACTCTAAAAGCTATATGATATTCAAGCTTACAGTATAAAGATTCTCTGCATCTAAAAAAATATGAAGATACTTTATCAGAAGACATTGTAACTGTGATGTAAAAGTTGGCTTCTTATGCGATGGAAGCAGCTTTCTTGGCACGCCATGCGTGGCTTGAGCAAGGCACGCTGTGATTTCTGGCCAAGTCTACTTTTGTTTAGGTGTGATTAGACAGTGTTTGTACGTGGGTGAACAATGGTGTGCACTAATTGCACACGTTTTATTGACTAAATATTATTAAATGTAGATATTTCTGTAATGTTTGGCAGCCTACTTGAACTTGGTTGGAGGTATCAACTCAAAAAGGAACGCAATTTACTGTTTAGAAAAGGAAAAAATAAAATATAAATGTTTTTTAATTCCTTTCTTTCCTTATTAGAATCCGATGGAATTAAGGACGAAGAAAAAGATAGACTATTGTGCCCTTGACAGAGGTGAGCCCATCAAAGCTGTGGCGGAGAAGATGTGGCCAACAGCAAAAGCTGTGGTGATTTGAGACAATAGACCGCCCAATCAGAGGAAGTCAGAGCTGCCATATCTTTAGCCACATTTATCTCATTGCCAGAGCTTACTTTTGCCACCAAATTCGAACTATTTTATGTTGAAAAATTATGTATGAATATATATGTACGTATGTTAGTTGTTCCTGATAGCCATTGTAATTGTATTGTGTATTTTGATGTTTTATATTGCATGTTATAATTGTCTTTTATCCATACGCCTTGTTTGATGTGTATGAAATAAAATAAAACAGGAATACATGCAGATAATTTTTTTTTAGTAATAAATGAAGTCACCATATCAGTACTTGTGTCGCCAATTGTTTATGTTCAACAACCACTTCCTCTTATGCAGCCTACTCCCCCACCCCTGCTTTGAAAGTGGGATATTCCATCAGCTCATTGCCCTTCTTCATGGATGAACGAACACCTCACAGACCTTGTATGAGATAAGGGCACACGTAACTCTAACACCGCGTTCCCACTTGAATTGGTAAAAGGTGGATCAAGATCCGGCATTTTGGTGTGATCGTTATCTTACCGCAACGAAACCGCAAGTCGCGTTCCCACTTATGGCTTGATCCACCTTTTCGTACGGAAATGTTGGGTCCGAAAGGTCACTGAGTTCGGAATTACGCGCGCTCTGTGGGAGTGCCATTGTTGCATGGTTGCATGCTAGGCCAGGATGGGTCAGTTTTCAAACAGCACTATCAGAATTCACCGACAAAAATTACGCGAATTCACCAACATAAATCACGGATCCGTAGAGGATTCGTGCGTGCATAAATTAACAGGTGAAATCCAACAGAGCCGCTCATTGTGTGACATCACGGCAGAAACCAATGCATCGATAAGGGATTCCCTGGTTCTGAAGCTTCTCATTGGTTAGAAACGGTCACTTGATGTACTACGACATCATTTTCCAATTTTCTATAATCAATACTTCAGATTTGTCACCTCCGTACGTGCCGCGTTATCAGCACTATTCTCATCGCATACTTTTTCCGTAAGCTTTTCCAGGATTCTGTGCCAAAGTGAAGTCTTTTGGTGAGTGCGGACTCAGAGTCATTTATGGATGGAAAAATAAGTACAATTTCAGGAATGAAAAAGGTTTAGTAATGGACGAACACGCAACAAAAATAAGGCCTATAGTGTAGTTTTAGGATACCACGTGCGCTTTTGCATGCGCGGTGCTAGCCCGTAGTTCAGCGGTTGTTTATTGTGCATGTTGTATACGCTGGAAATGTTCACATGAGCTACACGCCTGAAAACGTGTTTCTTCGTTCATGAGACCGCAACATTTTCGCGCCACTCGTGCACCGGGCGGATGTTAACAGGTCAAATTGCCGGATCAGATCCACCTTTTGCGTTCCCATCTGATCGTGATCCGGCAATTGCCGGATCTGATCCACCGTTTCCCACTTGATCCACCAATTGGGGGATCTGATCCACCTTTTGCCAAATTGCCGGATCAGATCCCCCAATTGGTGGATCAGATCCGGCAATTGTGTGTAGTGGGAACGCTAACCGTTATAAGGTGGATCAGGATCAGATCCACCTCTGGACCAGGATACAGATCCCCCAATTGGTGAATCAGATCCGGCAATTGCCGGATCACGATCAGATAGGAACGCAAAAGGTGGATCTGATCCGGCAATTTGACCTGTTAACATCCGCCCGGTGCACGAGTGGCGCGAAAATGTTGCGGTCTCATGAACGAAGAAACACGTTTTCAGGCGTGTAGCTCATGTGAACATTTCCAGCGTTTACAACATGCACAATAAACAACTGCTGAACTACGGGCTAGCACCGCGCATGCAGAAGCGCACGTGGTATCCTAAAACTACACTATAGGCCTTATTTTTGTTGCGTGTTCGTCCATTACTAAACCTTTTTCATTCCTGAAATTTTACTTATTTTTCCATCCATAAATGACTCTGAGTCCGCACTCACCAAAATACTTCACTTTGGCACAGAATCATTGAAAAGCTTACGAGTATGCGATGAGAATAGTGCCGATAACGCGGTACGTACGGAGGTGACTAATCTGAAGTATTGATTATAGAAAATTGGAAAATGATGTCGTAGTACATCATGTGACCGTTTCTAACCAATGAGAAGCTTCAGAACCAGGGAATCCCTTATCGATGCATTGGTTTCTGCCGTGATATCACACGTGAGCGGCTCTGTTGGATTTCACCTTTTAATTTATGCACGCACGGATCCTCTACGGATCCGTGATTTATGTTGGTGAATTCGTGTAATTTTTGTCCGTGAATTCTGATAGTGTTGTTTGAAAACTGACCCATCCTGGCCTAGCATGCAACCATGCAACAATGGCACTCCCACAGAGCGCGCGTAATTCCGAACTCAGTGACCTTTCGGACCCAACATTTCCGTACGAAAAGGTGGATCAAGCATAAGTGGGAACGCGACTTGCAGTTTCGTTGCGGTAAGATAACGATCACACCAAAATGCCGGATCTTGATCCACCTTTTTCCAAATCAAGTGGGAACGCGGTGTATGGGCAGATGCACAGCATTTGTTGAAGCTTCTTAAGTGTCGAAATTGGCTTTGAGGAATTCATATGCAATTAAAACTCAGCAAAGGTTTAACCAACTTCTGAAATAAACTTCCTTTCCACACACAAAAGTCCCAAAGATTAAGGGGGGGGGGGGTTGGTAAAAAAATGTTTACAAACAAAGAGCAAAAAATGAACACAAAACCAAAACTTCACAATTCATAAGCTGCTCGAATGAGACTCGCATCAACAATCTCCTGCTTCCTAGTGCAGATGTCTCAACTACTTGACCATCAGGCTTGCTGGGGTGGGTTGGCTGGTTCCAATCTGATATAGCAGGTGCCACAATCAATGAGTTTAATTAATTGTTTACTTAGGGGAGTTGTGAATGTGAATACCTGGTTTTGCCCTTCACCAATGTAAATTTGAATGCACTGTATATTCAGTGCTGTCCGAGAGCTTACGAGCAAAGGTTCTGCCAGCTTGCTTGGGTGGGATATGAACCCATGACCTCCTGCTTACTAGTGCAGACATCTTAACCACTCAATAACAGAGCTTGCAAAGGTTAGTGGGCCAGTTTGAATCTTGTGCATATATTGCTTTGGTTATCACAAGAAATTCACAAGCCTGTTGGAGTGGGATTCGAACCCACACCCTCATGTTTAATAGTGCACTCTTCATTTGATTGACAGGAACAGCCACAGTGGGATGGCATGTGAGTTGGAGCCAATTAAGCCATCGGTGAGTAAGCTAGGTGACAAATATTTGTTGATAAAAATATAGATTTTATTTCAATTTATTTGTAGTATTGTTAATGATTCTATGAATTTCAATCTGAATGATAGTTCACTTTGGCACATAGTGTTAGCTTAGCTTGACTGGTGTGATCTTTAAACTCGGGTAGATAGATAGAGACACCTTACTTGTACTAAATTAATATTTCAACCTGGATTTCTTGTTAGATAAACTATACAGCATGTGAATCTTTTGTGGGGTAAATATTCCTGACATTAGAGATGTCTGATTTGTACCTTTAATTTTCATTGTTTGTTTGCACACTCACAGCCAGTATTGGAGAGTTATCGCAACAAGTATGAGTTTACCATCGGCAAGAGTGTAGATGGCATCGGTGAGTGAAACTGGCATTTATTTTTATTTATCCAATCTCTAAATTTTTTGTGTGTATCCGCTCCGTTCACAAGTACGCCTTTGCCTGGATATAAAGTGTGCACACTGGTACATAGTGTGCCTGTTATGAACACCGCAACAGAAAGTTCAAGGATTTTTTTTCAGTTATCCCCCTAATTTCTTGTCAGGTCTTCATGAAACTTGGCCCTGGATAAATTGTGCAAACGTTTCAGTTTCATGTCTTATTATTTTCATTGACAGATAACACTGTTGGTTTCCGGCTTGGCGCTTACAAAGGTAAGTATTTCCTCTGAAGTTTCCTTTTTGCAAAAGACGTAGATCAGCTTTTATGTTTGATTGGATCGGCTGTCGAGGGGCATGGCCTATTGGTAGCTAATGCTGATCAATACCAACCAATCAGAATGCAACACACAGAAAGATCGACAGGTGTACATATCGTGCATTGTCTAATATGTCTGTCAGGAATTAATTATTGAAAAGAAAGAAACAAGCCACAAAAGCTTAAACCCTTGTCATCCCCCTTGCTAACCAATATGTTGGCTTACTTTTGTGGCACTTTCAACATTGACCAGCAAGCTCTTTTACTCAATAGGGATTTTTCAACAATTACATTTGTACAAGCAAGAATTACATTTAAATAAAAAAATTCAGGAAAATCACTGTTTATTTAAATGTTGCTAGTGTACACCTTTATTTATTTTATCACTGATCTTGCTTTTACACGCAAATTTGTTTGTCCTGTAAAAAGTATGTGACTTTTAGAAACATGGTTTGCCCTGCAATTTTTTTTCTTCAAATATTACTGGGTATCAGAACTTAGACGTCAGAGATCAAACACCGATTTGGTGATAGTACATTTCTGTATTATTTGTGTTTAGAGTTTTAAATTACACAAGGAAATAGCAGCTTTAATGAACATATAAAAAGCAGCAATTCCTCGGATACTGTGCAAATTAAGATACATCTTGTACGATGCTAATTTTACAACGAGATTCATATTTTACAGCATTGATTTTTCATTTACCCAAATTTGAAGTACCCTTGAGTCCATCTAAGAGAAATATTAGAATATTGCTTTGCATTTAAACATCATACAGACATGGAGCTCATAATGTAATACAACAGACTAGTGGTGCTACACAGATTATGTACAATTATAGAGCATGCAAGTCTCGCCAGTTCACATTCACTTTTCATGTGAACATCTTGGTACCAAACACTGACTAGTCTAGCCACAGACTCCCGTGTTTGAATTCACCCAGTGAACGGAAGTGGAGGTCAACATTTTTTCAATTTACTATAGTAATCAACTTGCAATATTTTTTGAATGTGTTGTAAATTGGAATAATTTTTTCTTGTTCAGAACCCATTCTTTGCCCTTGACTGGATAAACCTAGTAAAATCACCTAGGTTTTTGAGGTCAACTTGCACGTTCTATTGACAGAAGTGGAGTACAAAATGCTGACTCTAACTATCAACTACATTTTGTCCAGCTCGTAGCTGTGAAGACACCTTTGATCCACCAGACTTAAATCCCATACTGTACATCTAAAGCCTACAATGGTCTCATATATTATATATTGGTGCTCTGCAGCAAAAAGTCTATACAATGCATTTCTCCTTGCTAAAGGATTTTTGAAGAAACTTCGAACAAAAAACGCACTTTATTTGGTCTTCAAATATAATTATCCACATTGTGCAACATGTATGCACAAAGATTGGTATACATTTGGAATCAGATGCTCCTAATGCATAACTTGCAACTTTGTTGATCTGTTACTTAGGCTGTGTCTGAAACGGGCTTCTAGAGCTATGGCTACGGCTATTGTCAGATTGTTCCCATGTAATTGTAATGGGTTAAGACCTAGACAATATAGCTCCAGCCATATCAATTTTTTTAATCTGTTCATTTGTACATCAGGTCTTGACCCACAAGATAACCATTCCACCAACACCTCTGACGGACCGGTGACTGGCGCTGCCATAACGGATCCTTATCACTATCTGACGCAACAGCCCTTCACCTCAGAGATCTTCAAGATTGAGATCCAAAACCTCCCAAGACATTTTGGATTTGCGGTGAGTTTGCTCCCATACTTACAACCCTCGATAATGATAATCAGGTGCAAATCCAGGAACATTTGCTCCAAGAAATATGGGAGCGTGGGAAATTTGGATTATAGATGCTCTGTGGTGCAATCTGAGGTGATTCCTGGCCTTTTATAGTCTTTATAAATATAGTCTTTACAAAAATTATATGATGACGTTGAAGAACTCATTTTAAAGCAAGGAAATGTTTTGGACTCCTTGAAAAGTATAATTTGTACTTAAAAGTGCACTTAAAAAATGATGACCAATGGTGAGTTCCAATGGCTCTCCAGCTTGCTGTGTCATACAGCCAGTACACAATGTTTGCAGGCTGATGTTTAATATCAGCGCCGGTATATTTGTAAGGAGGTTGCCCTCCTCCTTCCCTCCTTCTCGCTCTTCTCCCCCTCTTCTTGTCCTTTTTTTTCTTTTTTTGTTGACTCAATTTGATGGCAGCACGTGCCCCCGCAGACCACCCCTGGATCTGCGCCTAAATTATCATACAGTTTGCGCTATATCGAGAGTTCCTATTGCCAACAATGGTCGGAATTTCTCAAGGTCTTTTAATGGCATTAAGAAATTAAAGGGCCCGTGAAATGAAATATTGAAATATATAAGCCTCCTGTATTTATCAATGTAACAACTACATGTACTTATTTTTTTTCTTTTTTTCAAGTGCACTTTTTACAATGTCCAAACAATTTCACTTTATAGCTTTGGGATTTTCTGTGTAATTGATGAACCTAAATTTCTCTGCATTGTACAAGTACACATAGCAGTTTCTACATTAAAGTATCACATTGAATTCAAGTTCAAGAGCAACTGCACAGTGCTCCACTTACATGGACGGCTTGCACTCATCAGTTACCAGAAAACATTGTTCTTGACAACTTTCCAAAGATTGACTCCCTTCTGGTTCTGGATGTGCATACTGCTGCCCTTGTGCTGATGGCTCAGTGCCAGTCAGCCCAGGACATTGTTCCTGAGTACTTGCAAGTGACTGCTGGCTCTCTGCTGGTTCTGGATGCACACACTGTTCCCCTTACATGGATGGCTTGCAGTCAGTCAGACTAGAGCATTGTTCCTGATGAAAACTTGCAAGCGCTGGGGTCCCTGCTGGTTCTGCATGTACCTCAACATGCACTTGAACATGCTGCTGACTGTGCATGGATGCCTTGCTGCTGCTTTGCCTGGAACATTGTTCTTGACAACCGTCCAGTGACTGCTGACTCGCTGTGTGTTGTGCGTGCCCTTGGCTTGGTGGCTTGCTGCTGCTTGGCCTGGCAGCACGGTGCTCTTGGTCATTTTCCGCCTGTGGAAGCACACGAAGCTCAATCTGCTTCCCTGGCTGCGATGGTCGGCTGGGATTCCGTCTTGGGCAGCAACGACAGCACAGTTTCAGGAATGAGAAAGCCTTGACTACGGCTTCACGAAAGTCAGTGTTTGTGGCACTGTAGACTAAGGAATTAATTGAGCTATTGATCAGTTGCAAAATTATAATGCATGTAGCCAGAATATATACTTTCTCTGCAAGTTCCAGATAGGCAACAATCTGAGAAGTTGAAGTATACTTTGATGCCATTACAAGTACATGTATTGTCATTATTGCAGCTGCAGTGTACAGTGAGTTCAGAATGAAGAAAACAGCAGTGTTGATGATAACCATGCAGAGGACCTTGCCTGCTCGCTTGGGACGGTTCGGAAACAGGGCTGATTGCTTGCGCACTTTCAGTACTACATAGATGTACAAAGCAAGAGTTGCTATCAAAGAGGCAAGGTTGATAATGGAAAGAATCCCAAGGTTGACGTTAGTGGAGACAGCGTCTGTTAATGGTAAGAAAATCAGAATCACACCAACAATAATTGTTGGCACCCAGAGTCCTGCTGATATCTTTGCTGCTCGAGATTTAGAGGCTTTTTCTTTGAACGTTATAGGATTGTACACTGCAGAGAATCTCTCAGCTGCTATGGTAACCACAAAGAAATTAGAAGTAGCAAGGAAAGTGTATCGGACACTTGCTATTGCTGTGACCAATAATTTGTACTCTATAGGTGAAAACAGTGCGAATAAGAAGTCAGTCGTAAGGTAGAGCGAGTCAGCCACAGCCAGATTGGATAAGTAGATGTTGATGATTGAACGCATGGACTTCACTCGAATGACTGTGAAGAGAAAGACAAAGTTCAAGAAGAGGCCGATTGGTGCAATGATTTCAGCACTTAACCATGTTATTTGATTAGCTCTTTCACTGCTCATGTAAAAGTTCTCACGATGCTTTTCAACTTCAGTGTTCCACCCAGTTGATGGAGTGGAGCTGTTTTGGTAGCCATCACCCATAGTTCATGCACAATGTAGCATTGAGTTCCGTGAGCTACATTTTATTCAATGCAGCAAAGAATGTTCTTCTCTATTTCAAGATCACTCCAGATTTATACTCACAGGGATTGTAAGACCTTGAGCAAAGTGTAATTGAAACAGAAAGTTTCTTGTTCTTTTCTCTCTTTTTCCCCCCAACATTTCTGTCGGATTTTAATGCATGTGACTATCTTGTGGTATCAGTTCCTGTAACCAAAGCAGATGCATGTAAGTCAGTTTCACTACTTGCACTGACATGAAATCTGAGAATTAAATTTGTTTCAGTTTTAACGATTGGCTCCAGATTAAACATGCATATTGTGTGCATGTAATTGGTTTTTTTATGCAAGTCGTTCCTTCACAAGGCATAAATGCCACTCAATGTGAGGGCTACGGCACAAGAAGAAAAGACAGGAGAAAAAAAGAGGATGATAGAAAATGAAGACAATTAAGTTTAGTGTGTACGAGAGATGCATGTTCACATTGTGTTTATACAGGGTGATTTAAAAAAAAAGTGACCCGCACTCAAGATTTTTTTTTTTACTTAAGCAATCAAATTAGATACACCGAAGAAATATGTCTGAAAAGAGCATGTTCTTCCACTCATCTGAAAAAAACCCAATCACTAAATTTGATCATGCCATCCAAAGTTATGCATGTTTTACTAAAAAGAACCCATTAGTGTAGCTGTCCAAGGATTGCGATAATCTTGAAAGCTAAATGAGCTAAGTGAGAATTACAGATTACACACAAGTATTCAAATACAAATGAGATTTTAATAATTGAAATCAAGAGAAATTGTTACTATGTTGTGTGTTTTGAATATGAGAAACAAGTCAACTCTTTTTTTTCTTCGAAATATTGATGGTGATTTTTGTATCTTTTCCTTTGCAAGTTCTTGTTCATTCATGGAGGTGGGAAAACGATGGATGTTTCATTGTCCTCAATGGGTACATGTATTATCAGTTCGCAGCACGGTAATTGATAAGTGGTGGACAGCCAAGTTTTGTGATCATTTAGAAATGGACATGAATTGGGAATAGAGTATGCAATTTAAGTGAAATTTTCACAGTTAATAGTCAATAAGATGTACTTTAGGCCAAAAAAAAAATAAGTCGGTCTCTGGTCAGCGCGCGCGTCGATTTTTTTTTTTCCAAAATGTTCCGCGGTAGCTCCAACAGCGCCCTCTATTTCCGCACCTCAATTTTTTTTTACCACAGAGCATCAAGGAATGGGAAATTGCACCAAGGCAAATGATCGAAAGCACCAAGGCAAATTATGGAGGACACGAATGTACATGAGGACACCAAAAAAGCAAAATAGTACCTACCTTGTCTGTACAATCCAAGCTTGAAGAAAAAAAAAAAAAAAAGCCAAAAAAAAAAAAAAATCCGCGTGGCCGCGTCAATTCCGGAACTTTGGTCTGACCAGAGACCGAATTTTTTTTTTTTGGCCTTATCCGTGTTTTTTTTTAACATAGAACAAGCTAAATATTTTTAATATTTTTTTTTCAAATTCGGTCACTTTCTTTTGGACTCATCCTGTAGTTGGTTCAACCAGTCACATGGGAATAAACTTGATGAATACATCCTGAAAATGGCTTCGGGGATAATGACAGTATATGGATGTGATTGGACGGAGGAGTTGGTAGTTGGTAGTTGGTTTCAATTTGGTCATGTTACTGATGACGGAAAGTAACATTCACTCAAAACATCTTTAAAGCACTAATTTTACTATGTACAAAGGTAGATGTAGACAACAGCAAAAAAGAGGAGATTTTCTTTTCTATCAATCCTTGCTGTCTTTTTTCCCAAAATGAATTGTGTTCTTCCCTTGGATGTTGATTTATTTACCCATACAACAATTCTGTACTTCCCTTCTGTTTGATATTCAATCTGATAAGGAATGAAGTCAAATGGAAGTTTTTATTCACAAATCACGATTTGATTTCTGTTCATCAGTTGCCTTTTTTTTCCTTTCCTGGGCGAATGTTGGTTGTCATTTGATAAGAGGTTTTTTTTTCACTTGCTGGGGTTGTTGTCATCTGAAATCAGTCTCTGCCTTGCCTGACAATCACATTGATGTTGTCATATTCTCAGTTTTGTTGATGGAACATCTTTGCAAGACAATTTGCAAGAGCTAACTACTAGGTCTAACTACGTGGTGGCATGATTTAGTAAAGGTTTGCGGTACCACTATGTAGAAGGAAGATATGTGGCTCTGAATACTATGTAAATGTTTCAATGCTAATCATAATTGTATTGGTTATATTTCAGTGATAGATATGAAGTGTTTGAGGACCTACGTGGATCTGTTTGGGCCTACAATGACGCCCATTCACAGAGCGGATTCGGGATTACCCATCGAGCACTGAAAAAGATAGGAGAGACCAAGGCCAGTTTCTTTGGTGAAATTATCCAGTCAGGTAAGACAAACATCTGTGAAGACTCATTTGCATTGGTCCGCATCTCAATTCTGTGTGAATGATTGTGAAATTTGAAAATATGAAACAGAAAGAAGGAATCGACTTCAGTACAATTGGTTTTCATCCATTTAATTATTGCTATTCTTTTTTATTTATGTACTTTTTGTTGCCCTGGCCGAAGTATTTTACAAACACTGTACACTCGAGTGTAGTCCGAGGGCTTGCTTGGAACAAAAACACAAGCTTTCTACGGGTTGGACACAAACCCACAATCTTCTGCTTCCTAGTGCAGATGCATTAACCACTCGACCACTGAGCCTGCTGTGGCAAGCTGGCGGTTTGGAGTCTGATGTAGCAGCGCTTAACCCAACTTTGTTTGTGTAGGAGGTCATTAGTTCGAGTCCCACCTAAGCCTTCGGACAACACTAAGTGCACAGTGTTAACAAAATATGTCGGCGAAGGGCAAACAAAAATCCAATAAAAAAAAGATAATTTACATCTCGTCAACTTTTTTTTCCTGCCCAGGTTCCCATCCAGATGATCCTTAATAAGACAGGCATCGACTCCAACACCCTAGCCTTACAGATGAAGGCCCATCCTGAGCTGAGGGACAAGCTTCATGTCGTCACCTCATGGGGGCCTTTGCCTGTCTACCCTGGGGTGGTCAACTCAGAATGACCTGGTAGGTACAGTGGACTCTGTGACCAAGTACCAGTGTTGTAGTCAGGTCACCAACATCGAGTCCGAGTCCGAGTCTCCAATCATAGTTCATACCATATACTGTTTAAGAGAAAACCCACGGAGAAGTATTGCCCAGAAAAAACAAAAAAAGAAAGATTAATCGCAACAAATCCAAAGAGTGGTCGGGTTGTGCCCGACCACTCAAAAATCTGATTTAAATCAAATAAATCTGATTTTTTTTATTTTATTTTTTTGAAATCACAAAAATCACCAACCTGTTAGTTTAAATTTGTTTATGTTACTGATTATGGAAAGTAGAATTCACATTGTTCATGTATGCGGATCTTTGTATGGTAGATAACAACAAAAAGACAATTTTCATTTTTAAAAGTCGGTGCTACCTGTCCTCAACAATGTTTTCTTCTGCTGATGAATTTTTCAACTGCTATGTCTTTTTTAAGGGAAAAAGTACTTGTACTTGTTTTGCCAGTTTAGTCATCTGTATGCAACCCTCTGAAAAAAGTTCTTTTTGGTTGTACTTGCACACTATGAGACCCGCCTGCTGAGTAGACTGGTTCCTGGTCATTGTATATTCTGATAGGGGTGGGAAACAGTCAACCACATGAGAACTGAATAAAAGTCAGGCTGCATTTGTTCCTTCATTTTCATTTTTGTGTCCCCACTCACAGCCAGTATTATACGCAACAAGTGTGAGTTTACCATGGGCAAGAGTGTAGATGGCATCGGTGAGTTAAACTCACATTCATTTTTATTTATATCCAATCTTTTCATGTTTGTTCTGCATCCTTTGGATTGGATGGTTTCTGGGCAACTCTGAAGTGTCATTGGTGGGATGTGAACCCCATCCCCCTGCTTATAGAAACTCTCTCATTCAGGGGTAGATTGAGACCAACTGTCCGTGGACTTACAGGCAAACTGGGTCTAATGGCATGAACACCAGGGGGTGGGGGATTTATCCCCACCCTTACCATGTTTTGGCCAGGGCAGTGGGGGATGGGCAATGGCATCATCATGTGTTAGGGGAAAATGCTGCTCATTGAATCCTGTCAACATGGCTTTACAAAGAAGTTGAATTAGTTCTGAAATAAGCAAAGAGTAACCCTAGGCACTCTTAAATGAAAGTAAAATTTGACATAAAAACGTTTCTTTTCTTGGTTTTTTTAAGGATAGAGCACACCTATCCACCAGTATTGGTGTTCAAGGCACTGCATCATTAAATTAAAAGGGCACATTGCCTGGAATGGACGTAGCATTTTTATACAATGTGCTTGTTATGAACACCGCAACAGAAGGTTTCAGGAATTTTTTTCTCAGATATCCCCTAATTTCTTGTCGTGTCTTCGTGAAACTTGGCCCTGGATAAATTGTGCAAACGTTTCAGTTTCATGTCTTATTATTTTTATTGACAGATAACACTGTTGGTTTCCGGCTTGGCGCTTACAAAGGTAAGTATTTCCTCTGAAGTTTCCTTTTTGCAAAAGACGTAGATCAGCTTTCATGTTTGATTGGATTGGCTGTCGAGGGGCGTGGCGTATTAGTAGCTAATGCTGATCAATTCCAACCAATCAGAATGCAACACACAGAAAGATTGACAGGTGTACATATTGTGCATTGTCTAATATGTCTGTCAGGAATTAATTATTGAAAAGAAAGAAACAAGCCACAAAAGACTTAAACCCTTGTCATCCCCTTTGCTGACCAAAAAGAGCCCAAACACCGATTTCTGTATTATTTGTGTTTAGAGTTTTAAATTACACAAGGAAATCGCAGCTTTGATGAACATATAAAAAGCAGCAATTCCTCGGATACTGTGCAAATTAAGATACATCTTGTATGATGCTAACTTTACAACGACATTCATATTTTACAGCATTGATTTTTTCAATTTCCCAAATTCGAAGTACCCTTGAGTCCATCTAAAAGAAATATTAGAATATTGCTTTGCATTTAAACATCATACAGACATGGAGCTCATAATGTAATACAAGAGACTAGTGGTGCTACACAGATTATGTACAATTATAGAGCATGCAAGTCTCGCCAGTTCACATTCACTTTTCATGTGAACATCTTGGTACCAAACACTGACTAGTCTAGCCACAGACTCCCGTGTTTGAATTCACCCACTTCACCGAATGAACGGAAGTGGAGGTCAACATTTTTCAATTTACTATAGTAATCAACTTGCATCCTAAGACTTAAAATGCAGAGGTGGATTTCATAAAATCAAAAACTGAAATATGTTTCAAAGGCACCTAAAAAATTACATATTTACAGTGGAAAAATGTCGGGTGTATTATATATGTTAGTGCCATATGTGTATATTTTCACACTGAAAAAGTAATAAAAAAAATTGTTCTTTTAAACATACACGAAAAGCTCATTAAAGTAACAATTAAAGCTATAGTCCATCATTGGCAGCCGTCCGAAAAGTAACTGGCGTAATTACTGTTGAAAAACAAACTTGGTTGAAAGATAGTAAGGGAACTAAACTCCCTGTGAAATTATTCTTTCTGGGAAGCTGTCATTTTGAAGTAATCAATGAAAGAAGGCATTTCCAAGGGTGATTCTTAAGAAGCACCGTTGGAAAATTTAAATTAGTAGTTCGTTTTGTTATTCAGCGCAGCGCGCACAAGTATTGGAACGACGCACACGCGCGCGCGGTTGTTATAATTCGTCGGATCAGTGCGCGACGCCGCGTATAGCTGCAATTCAAAACATGATTCAGTAACTTTTGATTTGAAATTGAGATCTTAGAATGCTGGTTTTCTCGGAATGTACAGCTGAAGCTTAGCTGAAACTTCATCAGGTTAGTTGCTCAGTATCCTTCATTAGATTTTGAACACTTTTGTTGCTTCAAACGAACAAAATGCACTAATTACAAATGATGGACTATAGCTTTAACATAGGCCCTAGTGGGATTTGTAATTTTTGAACCACTTGCATACATACATTGAATGAGTTCCAGCTGTTCGCTTCACTGATAGTTGGTTGCAATCTGCTATGGGCCTGCACATTACTGATGTCATGGCAGGTTCAGGTATTGGCAATCTGCTTTTACTAAAATACATTTGAACTCCAGCATCTTATGCTTTCAATATTTCTTGACATCAAATCTCCTGGGCATTTCAGTGAAGTAAATGTATGAAAAAGCCTTAAATCTGCTCTGCAGTTTAAACACTACACAGCTCCCCCTACGTGGATGGCTTGCATTCATCAGTTACCAGAAAACATTGTTCTTGACAACTTTCCAACGATTGACTCCCTTCTGGTTCAGGATGTGCATACTGCTGCCCTTGTGCTGATGGCTCGGTGCCAGTCAGCCCGGGACATTGTTCCTGAGTACTTGCAAGTGACTGCTGGCTCTCTGCTGGTTCTGGATGTACACACTGTTCCCCTTGCATGGATGGCTTGCAGTCCGTCAGACTAGAGCATTGTTCCTGATGAGAACTTGCAAGTGCTGGGGTCCCTGCTAGTTCTGCATGTACCTCAACATGCACTTGAACATGCTGCTGACTGTGCATGGATGCCTTGCTGCTGCTTTGCCTGGAACATTGTTCTTGACAGCTGTCCAGTGACTGCTGACTCTCTGTGTGTTGTGCATGCCCTTGGCTTGGTGGCTTGCTGCTGCTTGGCCTGGCAGCACGGTGCTCTTGGTCATTTTCTGCCTGTGGTATCACACGAAGCTCAATATGCTTCCCTGGCTGTGACGGTTGGATGGGATTCCGTCTTGGGCAACAACGGCAGCACAGTTTCAGGAATGAGAAAGCCTTGACTACAGCATCACGATAGTCAGTGTTTGTGGCATTGTAGACAAGGGAATTGATCGAGCTATTGATAAGTTGCAGAATGTCTTCAGATATAATCAGAGCTTGTAGTTTTTCTGCAAGTTCTAGATATTCAACCTCTTGGGCCGGTCTAGTATAACTGTTACGTACGATTCTAATAATTGCACTTGCAATTTCTAGTGAGTTCAAAACGAAGAACACAGCAGTATTTATGATTATCAAACGGAGGACCTTGCCTGCTCGCTTGGGACGCTTTGGCAGCAGGGCTGATTGCTTGTGGACTTTCACTACTATGTAGATGTACAAAGCAAGAGTTGCTATTAAACAGACAATGTTGATAAGGTGAGCAATCCAAAAGATTATTTCATAGAAGACGGTGTCTGTTATTGGTAAGAATATGAGAATCACAGCAACGATAATTGTTGGAACCCAGAGTCCTGCTGATATCTTTGCTGCTCGAGATTTAGAGGCTTTTTCTTTGTGTATCAGAGGATTGCGCACTGCACAGAATCTCTCAGCTGCTATGGTAACCACAAAGAAATAAGAAACCGTTATTAACATATAACGAACGCCCCGGGCTGCAACTTGCAAGGCGTCTATTGGTTGAATAAACAGTGCATAAAGTAAGTCACTTGAAAGGAAGAGTGAGTCAGCCACAGCCAGGTTGGATAAGTAGATGTTGATGTTTGTACGCATGGACTTCACTCGAATGACTGTGAAGAGAAAGACTATGTTGAGTAGGATGCCGATTGGTGCAATGATTTCAATACTCAACCATTTTATTTGAAGAAGTCCATGTTTAGTCTCGTGAAAGTTGTCACGAAGCTTGTCAATGTCACTTTCCCTCCCAGTTGATGGAGTGGAGCTGTTTTGATAGTCATCACCCATAGTTCATTTACAGTGTTGTATTGATCGTCATGCCGAACATTTTGTGCACTATTGGAAGATCACTCCTGTTTTGCCTTTTAACTGAAAATTTACACTGTACATTTTTTATGAAAAATTTTCATAATTGTTTGCATTTGTAATCTTTTTTTGGTTTTGTTTTTACAGCAGTGTTACAAAAATAATCAACACAGTTTCATAATTGACATTGGCATGATAGTTGCCATTTTTGTATAAGTTGTGTATACATCCTTTTAGTTTAGTGTCTTTCCCTCCCATACATTGCATACACATGTGCGCCTTGTTCTCCAACCCAAACTATCCCGAAACCACAAAATCCCAGCCCCTGAATAAAATTGTACTTTGATGGATTCAGAATTTCAGAACACATGTGTTTCCGTTACAGATAATGTGATATTAGTTTTTGTTGGGATTTTGGAGAATTGATAAAGCTTCCTTGGAGTTAAAGAGTTAAATCTTGGATTAACCCTAACCTTTCCCAAATCCTTCAAAACGTGGTTTGCAAAATGGAGGATTTTGCAGGATTGTGGCTCTGTGGCAAAAAAAATGTGTGGCTGTTTTTTACGGATGCACTGTTTTAATATCTTTATGGGCCAGACCTTGTTTATATGCTCAGCCGTGTTGTTTATATGCTCAGCCGTGCATAAATTTAGGCCTAGATTATACTTGAAATCCTCCACACTGCTCCAGGATGTCCCTTGCCCTGTCTCAACATATTGGCAGTGATTGCTGGAGGATTTTGCAGGATTGAGGCAGTGGTTACCCCATTCTAGAAATAACTTATAATTTTGCAGGATTACGTTTCCCGTTTTCTAAAATCAAAATTCTGTTTTCTTAACATTGAAATTTCCATGTTCTTTGGGTTTCTTGAAAAACAGAAACCACGATCACAAACAACACTTGAAGTTTCGCTCTAGATGTCAACGCACGCACGCGGCTGAGGGGGAATACAGAAAATCATGTATAATACATACACGTCCATGGAATACAATGGCATGTCGTTCTGTGATGCATAAATCGTGACGGACGGCTTGCCTGTGCACCAATTCAGAACCACTGTGCGCGCGGTGAGAGCCGAGAAGGTCGTTTAGCAGTTGTGATGCAGACGATGTGGTATTCTTGGTTTCAAGACGTTCTTTGCGGTATCCAGCATTTGAATCGCATGATACTGTGCGTGCGCATGTTGCACGGACCGCACTGCGAAAGGCATCGTGGAACCAAGTTATGTACATGTATCCAGTCGAGTGTCCATATTTGAAAAGATGGTAAACTGAAACTGTGTTGTAAATCAATCTGTTCAGCAAAATGTTGCAAATATTGCAACAGTATTTGCTCTGAATCGAACACGATACAGTTTAGGGCGATTTTAAGCATTATGTAATGTTCATGGCAGGGATTTACAAAGCTCAGTGATTTAACCTAAAAGCCTATTTTTCAAAACTTACACATCGATGATCTACATGTAGTTATGGTGCAGGTAAGGGCGGATCCAGAATACAATTTTTTTGGAGGGGGGGGGGGGCCAAAAAAATTCCTCCAAAAAGTTGGTCCCAAAAATTACAGCGTGGGGTTTGGGGCCCGCAGGGACACAAACTTTTTTTTTTATTCTGATCTGTAGTGCGATCTGAGTCAATTTCTGACCACTTTTACCAAATCTCTTTTAGGAAAAGATGATGGTGTACGCGGTACCTGCCTTTATTGCGACGTCACATCAACCAAAAAAATGGGTTTGTTTTTTGGGGGAGGGGCCATCCGCCCTTGGGTCCGGCGATTACAAAGTATCAAGAAAGGAATCATCAATTAGATATCACGGTTAACTGCTCTGTCTTGGACGTTAAACTTCGCTTCATAATGCTAGAATTGCCCATGTGTGTATTTCTTTTCATTCCGACAAGACTCACAAGGGAGCTGTAATCTATATTAAGCTGTACTAAATCTTCACAAATGTGCAATGTACCGTAGCTTGCTTACATGTAATTCATCTGTTCTTGATCAAATGGAGGGGAAAGGTTATATTTTCGAACTTCCCAGCAAAAAGGGAATCTATTACTTTTTTCTTTCATTTGGTGATGATTGTTGCAAAGACTGTACCATGGGTTTACTACATAGAGTTGGAATTTGGAGTGTTCAGGAAACTTGCCATCACATATAACCAGCAAGATAGGGATGAATGTTTGAGACATGAAAGAAAAACTGGCGCAAGAAAATCCTAGTCAGGAGTGAGTGACATGGGAGCTTCTTAAAGAGTGAAAGTTGAGTGTGCTGATGTAATGAAACACAAATAAGAGCACAGGGAAACTTGATACAAGTTTTAGTTTTGGTGTTTGGATAATCAAGAAAGAAATTGAAAATACAGACATAAATAGTCACTACATCAACATAGCATTGAAACCGCACTCTCCTCCTTGAAATGTAAAGTGTACTTAGACTTCTGTTTTCAATTGTTATATTTAGAAAGCATCCGTGAACTTTTCTTGGTTAGGGGACAAACTGATCCACTTTGCTAGCAGACTGGTTCCTCATCCAAGCATTATTGATACTGATTGTGGGGCAGGAACCAGGCAGCCTCTCGAGAACACAAATAACTTCTGGCAGCCAATAATTTGAAATTGTAAAGTAAATAATTCAATAACTAAACATTAGCTGATTGTTTTGCGTTCAAAAGTGAATAGCTGTTGTTTTGCTAAAAAAAAGAAGCAAGTCAGAAATGAGTATACAGTGTTTATACATCGGAGAAGGGCAAAGCCTAATATTGATTTACATCACCCCGACGCAAAAGTCCATCTTATGAATAGTTAAATGTGGTACTTGCTGCTATGTACAACATACATCAGATTAGAACCAGCCAACTGATCCCACAAGCTCCGTGTTTTGCGTGGAGACGTCTGCACTAGAAAGCAGGAGGTCATGGGTTAAAGTCCAACCCGAGTTATATTTTCCAACTTTCACTTGGGAGGTAACACACTGAGTATACATTGTTTATACATCAGTGAAGGGCAAAATCAAATATTGATTTAGAAAAGAAGTTTAATTTTGGGGATGAAACTAAAAAAACAAGCACAGGGAATGCAACTTTAAATCCTCCCCAAAACTCAAACATTCTGTCTTACAAATATTTATCTCCTTTCCTGTTTCGTCCCTCAGCTGCCAAGAAGATAAGGAGGAGGCATTGAAAGTTCTCAAAGGACACAAATGGAAAGGACAAGTGCTCAAAGCCAAGGTATTCACAAAGTGACTTGTGGTTTTTACTATTGGCACTTGCTTCTGTTGGCACTTTCAATGAATTTACATAACTGATCAACAGTCTTAGTATTGGCTACCAGTGCAAGGGGTCTCGTGGCTGCTATAGCTGTGGTTACAGGTTCACGTTCCTGCAATGACTCTTTTCCCGTAGCTCGCCAAGCCAGTTGAGGACCTGTACACTAAGAGCCTCGCTCGGAAGAGAAGCCAAGAGGAAATTGATGGAAACACCCAAGAAGCTAAGAGGAGGAAGGAGGAGGACAGCTTACCAGTAGAAGAGAGGTGAAGACATTGAGATAGAATGCAGGGTTGGGCTGGATTCGAACCACCATCCATTAGAAAAGTACTCCGGTTCTCAACCAACTGAAGTCATTACAACACTCATTTGCTCTGTGGTATTAAAATCATGCAAGTGTAGAAAAAGGCTCATTTGATGGAATTTATCAATTCTGTTCAGTCTATTTGTTTTGGAGGATTTTGAAGGATATAGGAAGGTAGACCCCTGCCTATACTGCCATTTAGGCTTGATACCCCTTGAAAGTGGAAGTTCAAAGAATGTGATTTCCTTCACTGTAGTAGATTTTTTGAGTAGTTCAAGTAGTTCATGATCATCACAAGAAAACCATTGTTACATCCAGAGATTACTATTTTAAGAGCCCAACCAGTCAGTTCAATAGCTCATTTGACATTGTGATCATGAAATTTGTTGAGTGGAATAGTTACGTGGTCAGTCATTTATTCTCCTTGAAGGGAGAGCATCAAAGCTTCCATGTCTGTGTAGAGTTTGTGATTCACGTTTTAAATGACACTTATTTTATCTGATAAACTTTTCAAGTTGAACACATTTCCCTCAGTGTTTATCCTAAAATTTACTTTACACACGCACCACCAGAACTACAAACTGAAGTTATGAGAATGGTTGTATGTAGAAAGATCACAAGTTCCACTGACTATCCATCACCCATTATGAGATATGGTGGACACAATACGAGGGTGATATTTGGTTTGGATGAGTCTTTTGTATTGACCCCAAATATACCCAAATCAAATGGTGCCCTCCGATTGTGTCCGCCATATCTCAAAAAAGGGTAATAGCAGTTGAAGCATTCATGATTATGAAAATTCTTAAGACTCTGAAATACTGAATGTGCTTTTCGCTATTCTCCCAATCTGCAGGATAAACAACACGGTGACTCCACTGTGGAACCAGCCGTGTGAGGACCAGCTTTCCACCAAACAGACCGACACCAGGGAGTTTCTGAGGAATTTATCCAAGATGCTGCAACGGAACATTGGGGAGATGTCTTCCTGGCTGAAGCAACAAAGGTGAGCTACTCACCAAAAACATGGGATGGTTGTGGGCCAGAATGGAAATGTGATCTTCGTTGACAAGAAACTGTTTCCAGACACAGTTTTCTGGCAAGTGGACTTACATGTACAGCTGCCCTGAACATTTGTTAAAGCCCCAGAACATGTTTCCTCTTTTTCTTGAGAATCAGTTGAAACTCGCCAAAGTTTTACCCAATTTTTCTGAAATGAGCTGTCTTCCCTACACACAAAAGTCACAAAATAAAAAAAAAAACCAGGAAAACCCAACTCAAAGCCAATCAATTCACAGCTGCTTGAGTGGGACTTGCACCGGCTACCAATGAGAGTTGAGGTGAACCCCAACCCCCTGCTTAGAGAGACTCTCTCATTTAGGGGCAGATTGAGACCAACTGTCCTTGGACTTACTGGCAAACTGGAAAAATACTGCTCATTGAATCCTGTCAACATGACTTTACAAAGAAGTATGAATTAGTTCTGAGAGAAGCAAAGAGTAACCCTAGGCACTCTTCCAATGAAAGTAAAATTTGACATCAAAGCGTTTCTTTTCTTGTTTTTTTTTAAGGATAGAGCACACCTATCCACCAGTATTGGTGCTCAAGGCACTGCATCATTAAATTAAAAGTGCACATTGCCTGGAATGGACAAACAGTGTGAACACATGTAGATGTACATGTGATGTGCCTTGAATGAACACCGCAACAGAAAGTTGCAGGATTTTTCTCAGTTATTCCCCTAATTTCTTGTCGGGTCTTCATGAAACTTGGCTCTGGATAAATTGTGCAAACGTTTCAGTTTCATGTCTTATTATTTTCATTGACAGATAACACTGCTGGTTTCCGGCTTGGTGCTTACAAAGGTAAGTATTTCCTCTGAAGTTTTGTTTTTGCAAAAGACGTAGATCAGCTTTCATGTTTGATTGGATCGGCTGTCAAGGGGTGTGGCCTATTAGTAGCTAATGCTGATCAATTCCAACCAATCAGAATGCAACACACAGAAAGATTGACAGGTGTACATATTGTGCATGGTCTAATTTGTCTGTCAGGAATTAATCATTAAAAAGAAAGAAACAAGCCACAAAAGACTTAAACCCTTGTCATCCCCTTTGCTAACCAATATGTTGGCTTACTTTTGTGGCATGAATATTGAGGGTATATGTTTGTAATTCAAACATTGTCCAGCAAGCTCTTTTACTGAATAGGGATTTTTCAACAATTACATTTGTACAAGCAAGAATTAGGTTTTAAATACAAAATTCAGGAAAATCACTGTTTATTTAAATGTTGCTAGTGTACACTTTTATTTATTTCATCACTGATCTTGCTTTTACATGCAATTTTTTTTGTCCTATAAAAAGTATGTGACTTTTAGAAACATGGTTTGCCCTGCAATTTTTTTTTCAAGTATTACTAGGTATCAGAAAGACGTAAGAGCTCAAACACCGATTTGGTGATAGTACATTTCTGTGTTATTTGTGTTTAGAGTTTTAAATTACACAAGGAAAGAGCAGCTTTAATGAACATATAAAAAGCAGCAATTCCTCGGATACTGTGCAAATTAAGATACATCTTGTATGATGCTAACTTTACAATGACATTCATATTTTACAGCATTGATTTTTCAATTACCCAAATTTGAAGTACCCTTGAGTCCATCTAAAAGAAATATTAGAATATTGCTTTGCATTTAAACATCATACAGACATGGAGCTCATAATGTAATACAACAGACTAGTGGTGCTACACAGATTATGTACAATTATAGAGCATGCAAGTCTCGCCAGTTCACATTCACTTTTCATGTGAACATCTTGGTACCAAACACTGACTAGTCTAGCCACAGACTCCCGTGTTTGAAGTCACCCAATTCACCCAATGAACGGAAGTGGAGGTCAACATTTTTTTCAATTTACTAAAGTAATCAACTTGCAATATTCTTTTAATGTGTTGTAAATTGGAATGATGTGTTCTTGTTCAGAACCCATTCTTTGCCCTTGACTGGATAAACCTAGTAAAATCACCTAGGTTTTTGAGGTCAACTTGCACGCTCCATTGACAGAAGTGGAGTCCAAATTGCTGACTTTAACTATCAACTACATTTTTCCAGCTAGTAGCTGTGAAGACACCTTTGATACACCAGACTTAAATTCCATACTGTACATCTAAA
Organism: Patiria miniata; assembly: GCF_015706575.1. Taxonomy (NCBI): domain Eukaryota; kingdom Metazoa; phylum Echinodermata; class Asteroidea; order Valvatida; family Asterinidae; genus Patiria; species Patiria miniata. The sequence goes on along the minus strand of NW_024037073.1, from coordinate 22,092,752 downwards.
GCCTACAATGGTCTCGTATGTGCTCTGCATGTTTCTCGTTGCTAAAGATAGAATTCAAGAAAGTTTGTACAAATATTTTACACTTTATTTGGTTTTCAAAAAGTATTTGGTGTTTGTATTTTGAATCAGATGCTCCTAATGCATAACTTGCAACTTTGTTGATCTGTTACTTAGGCTGTGTCTGAAACGGGCTTCTAGAGCTATGGCTACGGCTATTGTCAGATTGTTCCCATGTAACTGTAAAGGGTGAAGACCTAGACAACAGCCATAGACATCTCACTTGCTCATATTAGACTTTAAAATAAAATAGCAATTTAGTCGTTTTTTCTTCTCTAATTGTAGTTGGTCTTTTAATCTGTTCATTTGTGCGTCGGGTCTTGACCCACAAGAGAACCATTCCACCAGCACCTCTGACGGACCGGTGACTGGCGCTGCCTGACACAACAGCACTTCACCTCAGAGATCTTCAAGATTGAGATCCAAAACCTCCCAAGACACTTTGGATTTGCGGTGAGTTTGCTCTCTAAGCATTCAACCCTTGATAACGATAATCATACAGTTTTGTGCTCTTGTAAGAGTTCATATTGTGCTCCATGGTTGGGATTTCTTCAGGTCTTTTTATGCATCAGAACTGATTAAAAGTCCATTGAATGAATTTCACTAAAACATGAATATATACTAGCCTCATCTTTATATGAAAGTAATGTTAAACAACTAGATACTTGTAATCTTTTTTCTCAGTTCACTTTCTACAATGCCCGTACACTTTAAGGGTTGTTTCTAATGTAGCTGTGAAGTTGAACTAGTTGTTTCACATTTACAGCTTTGGGCTTTTCTGTGTAATATGAACCTAACATTCATTGCATTGTGCATTTATACATGTACAAAGCAGTTTGTACATTAAAGCATCTCATTGGCTGCATCATCATGCCATGTGCTAAATGAGCTCAACAGTCGCATCAAACTCAACCAAAACACTTCTGTAAATTTTTTGTCATCAAACAGCAGTGGCCCTGAAGTTCCAGCTCATGACATCACTGCACTGTTTCGTGAAAACATTTAATCGCCTGGAACATCCTAAGACTTAAAACGCAGAGGTGGATTTCATAAAATCAAAAACTGAAATATGTTTCAAAGGCACCTCAAAAATCACATATTTATAGTGGAAAATGTCAGGTGTATCATATGTTAGTGCCAATATGTGTATATATTTTCACACTGAAAAAGTAATAAAAAAAACTTGTTCTTTTAAACATACACGAAAAGCTAATTAAAGTAACAATTAACATAGGCCCTAATGGGATTTGTGATTTTTGAACCACTTGCATACATACATTGAATGAGTTCCAGCTGTTCGCTTCACTGATAGTTGGTTGCAATCTGCTCTGGGCCTGCACATTACTGAGGTCATGGCAGGTTCAGGTATTGGCAATCTGCTTAACTAAAATACATTTGAACTCCAGCATCTTATGCTTTCAATATTTCTTGACATCAAATCTCCTTGGCATTTCAGTGGAGTAAATGTATGAAAAAGCCTTAAATCTGCTCTACAGTTTAAACACTACACAGCTCCCCTTACATGGATGGCTTGCACTCATCAGTTACCAGAAAACATTGTTCTTGACAACTTTCCAAAGATTGACTCCCTTCTGGTTCAGGATGTGCATACTGCTGCCCTTGTGCTGATGGCTCGGTGCCAGTCAGCCCAGGACATTGTTCCTGAGTACTTGCAAGTGACTGCTGGCTCTCTGCTGGTTCTGGATGTACACACTGTTCCCCTTGCATGGATAGCTTGCAGTCAGTCAGACTAGAGCATTGTTCCTGATGAGAACTTGCAAGCGCTGGGGTCCCTGCTGGTTCTGCATGTACCTCAACATGCACTTGAACATGCTGCTGACTGTGCATGGATGCCTTGCTACTGCTTTGCCTGGAACATTGTTCTTGACAGCTGTCCAGTGACTGCTGACTCTCTGTGTGTTGTGCATGCCCTTGGCTTGGTGGCTTGCTGCTGCTTGGCCTGGCAGCACGATGCTCTTGGTCATTTTCTGCCTGTGGAATCACACGAAGCTCAATCTGCTTCCCTGGCTGCGATGGTCGGCTGGGATTCCGTCTTGGGCAGCAACGACAGCACAGTTTGAGGAATGAGAAAGCCTTGACTACAGCTTCACGAAAGTCAGTGTTAGTGGCACTGTAGACTAGGGAATTGATTGAGCTATTGATCAGTTGCAAAATTACAATGCATCTAGTCAGAATATGTATTGTCTCTCCAAGTTCCAGATTGGCAACAATTTGAGCAGTTGAAGTATACTTTGATGCTACTACAAGTGCATGTATTGTCATAATTGTAGCTGCAATGTCCAGTGAGTTCAGAATGAAGAAAACGGCAGTGTTGATGATAACCATGCAGAGGACCCTACCTGTTTGCTTGGGACGGTTTGGCAACAGGGTTGATTGCTTGTGTACTTTCAATACCACATAGATGTACAAAGCAAGAGTTGCTATCAAAGAGGCAACCTTGATAATGGATAGAATCCCAAACATGACTTCATCGAAGACAGCGTCTGTTAATGGTAAGAAAATCAGAATCACACCAACAATAATTGTTGGCACCCAGAGTCGTGCTGATATCTTTGCTGCTCGAGATTTAGAGGCTTTTTCTTTGAACGTTATAGGATTGCACACTGCAGAGAATCTCTCAGCTGCTATGGTAACCACAAAGAAATTAGAAGTAGCGAAGAACGTGTATCGGACACTTGATATTGCCTTGTTGACCAATAAGTTGTACTCTATAGGTGAAAACAATGCAAATATGAAGTCAGTCATAAGGAAGAGCGAGTCAGCCACAGCCAGATTGGATAAGTAGATGTTGATGATTGTACGCATGGACTTCACTCGAATGACTGTGAAGAGAAAGACAAAGTTTAAGAGGAGGCCAATTGGTGCAATTATTTCAGCACTTAACCATATTATTTGATCACTTCTGTCTCGACTCTTGTGATAGTTCTCAAGATGCTTTTGTAGTTCATTTGATGGAGTGGAGCTGTTTTGGTAGCCATCATCCATACTTCATGTACAGTGTAGCATTGATCTGCATATCCAACATTTCATTCAGATACAACAATACAACAAAGTGTGTGATACTGATCACTCAAGTTTTATACCAAAGGAATACATGTAACACCTACAGAAATGGTAGTTGAAACTGAAAGTTCATGATACTATGTCCCTTTCCCCCCGCTTTCCTCTGAGACATATTGTAATGCACGTGACATATCTCATGACAGCAGTAGCTGTAACCAAAGAAGACAACTCAGTTTCGTTATTACTGGCATTGACATGAAATCTGAGAATTAAATGGGTTTCAGTTTTAATTATATGCTCCAGATTATACATTTGTTCATTCAAGTGTTTAAATTTGTTCATGTTACTGATTATGGAAAGTAACACCCACACGAACCTTTGTTAATCACTAACTGCAAATTTTACATTGGTATAAACAAGTAGGTAATTAAAAAAATTACAATTTTCATTATTAAAAATACATGCTGTATTTGCTTTTCAAAATGCAACAGTGTCCTACTCTTGGATATTGATTTATTTACACATACTTGTCCATTAATTCATTCAGTGTTTCCTTTCTGTTTGATTATCAATTTGATCCGACAAGGAATGAAGTTAAACAGTTTTCATTTTTACATCACAAAGTGATTTTTTTGCTCATCTGCTGCTATTTCTTTCTGTCTGAGGCTGTTGGTTGTCATTTGAAATTAGTCTCTGCCTTGCCTGACAATCAAGTTGATGTCATATTTTGTTTTGTTGATGGAACATCTTTGCAAAACAGTTTGCAAGGGCTAACTACTTGGTCTGAATGTGAACCCAGAACCTTCAGCTTAGAGTGCAGGCATCTTAACCAACTCCACAACCAAGCTTGCTGGAGTCAGCTGGCTGATTGCAATCCTGTTGATCAGCAAATTGCTGCAGATATCCGTGTACATGGAGTGGTGCTGATAATCAGTACATAATATAAGATTGGAATCAGTCACACGACTCTAGCAGGTTTGCTACATTGCATAATAATGGTGTAGATTTTGGCAGTAAGTGTGGAAAATCATCATTTAATACAATCAAAGTAAGGTAAAATAATGTTGTTTTTTTCCTGATAAGAATTATATAATTACTGACTGTACAATTTGGATTGATGTCTAAGATGATACCTGCAGCGTCTTCTCTCAGACCGGTTTGACACCATCTACTTGGAGTTAATGGAGGTATCCCTGTCCATGATGGTTGATTAGCTAGTGCAGACGTCTTTACCACTCGACCACTGAGCTTGCTGTGGCAAGCTGGCCGTTTGGAGTCTGATGTAGCAGCGCTTAACCCAACTTTGTTTGTTTTTGGAGGTCATAAATTGAGTCCCACCTAAGCCTTTGGACAACACTAACTGTACAGTGTTTACAAAATATGTCGGCGAAGGGCAAACAAAAATCCAATATAAAAAAGGATAATTTCCAACTTGTAAATTTTTTTTTTTTCCTGCCCAGGTTCCCATCTGAAGTCCATCCAGATGATCCTTAATAAGACAGCAGACGGTACAGGCATCGACTCCAACACCCTGGCCTTACAGATGAAGGCCCATCCTGAGCTGAGGGACAAGCTTCATGTTGTCACAACATGGGGGCCTTTACCTATTTACCCTGGGGTGGTCAACTCAGATTTACCTGGTAGGTACAGTGGACTCTGTGACCAAGAACTCCCCCTTAACCCTAACCACCCCAACTCCATCAAAATCCATCCCCCCATTTTGGTGGATTTTGGGGGACTTGGTCCAGAAGGCCTGGGGTGTCTAAATATTGATGTAGTATGATGGACATGGGCCTAATGGCCTGAAGCAGTGCTAGGGGTGTCCGATTGATTTTGCCTAGCTTCCTGTAGTGCTATTGTCATAAAAGCCATGTGTAGCAAGTCCATGAATGTCAACCAGTGCGTCAGTGGTGGATTCCATAATGTCATGTACAGTTTTGTATTGGACGCACAGTGATTGATGGATTTTGATGGACTAGGTCCAGTTCCTAGTAAAAGACGCTATGGAGGTTTTAAGGAAAAAAGTTGGGTGGAACTCTTGAACGCATTGTCTCCCAACACCTTGCGCTGATGTTAAGATATTAGATGATCATAGTGTGTTTATGTAGCACTCTTATACAACACTCTCGGATTGCTCACACTTTACTTTATTACCCCTGTTCAGCAGGCCATGAAAACATTTTCTGCTGAAGCTCAAGATCAGCAGTATCTGGTCTGCACCCTCCACATGTACTCAATGGAGAGAGGCAATTGTAGTAATGTATCTTGCCCAAGAACACCAGCACCGTGTCCTCTGCCAAGGTTGATCCAACATAACATCGTGCATGAGTCAAACACGAGAACCTTTTACCACAGGAGTCTGCGTGCTGAATAAAACTCTAAGCAAATTAGGTTTTGCCCTCCCCGACTATAAACACTGTATACTCAGTGTGTTACCTGCTGAGTAAAAGTTGGAAAAAAAACGTCAGTGAGGGGCAAAACCTAAATTGATTTACATCACCCCAACGCAAAATTCCATCTTGTGAATAGTTAATGCGATACCCGCTGCTATGTACATCAGATTCAAACCAGCCAATCGATCCCCTTAGCTCAGTGGTTGAGTGGTAAGACATCAGTACCCGATTTCACGAAGCGCGGCGACGCGTCGCAACTCAAGTTACGATGTGTAACACATCGCAACTCGCGACGTGTCATATCTTCCATTTCACAAAAGTTGCAATGTGTTGAATGCGTCATAAGTTCCTTGACAACGGCTTAAAACACGTCGCAAGTTACGACATGTCTAGTGGTCATCGCAAAATAAGAAAAGTCTCTTTCTTAGCCAGTTTAACGTCATAAACATGACAAAAATGAGATAATAATACCTAGGCAATGTGTGTAAAGTTGTAAATGGAAAATTCATTGAATAATTATGAATTAGACTGGAATATTAGAGTTGAAATTTCAAAGTAGCTATACAGTCCAATGAGAGCTTGTTTTCCTTCAAAATTGCATCGCACGGCTGCCATTTTGTTTCACATTTTAACGAATTTCGAGCTGAGATCCGACGACTCTTTGTTGAATATCAGAGGACTATTTACTGAACGCTGACTAAATACATAAAACAGTCACCGAGTTGTGCTATAAAAACACCTACGACGCCTCGCACTTACGACGTGTTTTGTGAAATGGATCGCAGGACGCGTCGCAGCTGCGACGCATCGTAGAGATACGACGCGTCGCATCGCTGCGATACATCTTAAGTTACGAAGAGTTTGATGAAATTAGGTGCTGCACTTGAAAGCAGGAGGTCGTGGGTTCAAGTCCCACCCGAGTGCTTTTTCTAACTTTCATTCGGGAGGTAACACATAGACAGTTTATACCGACTGTGTATACGTCGGTGAAGGGCAAAACCTTATTTGATTTACATCACCCCGACGCAAAATTCCATCTTATGAATACTGAATAAAATTAGTGATACATACTTTGCGTAAAGATATTTGTTGTGTGGAAGAGGGAAGTACCTCAGACAGTCAGACCACCATTTAAACAGAAGATCTGACCTGACAGGTGTACATGAGGACATTCAAGGGCCTCATGATTCTGATATTTAGTACGCCTGTAAATATTTAAATAATGTTGAACCCTGCGTCATATGTAGATCTGACAATCTACGCGCTTGCCAGCTGACAATCTACGCGCTTGCCAGTATCAGACTTTAAATGGCCTGCAAGAGCCTGACATTTTGAGTCTGCGTTTAAATTAATCACCATTTTGCTCATCTCATTTTGACTATTTTTTGGTCTTTTTTTTTTCCTCAGAGGATCTCAAGACATCTATCACCAGGCATCTTCTCAACATGCATCTCGACCCCAAATGGCAAGCTCAACTGAACCAATACATGGTGTCCAAATTTGTGCTGGTTACACTGGATCAGTACCAAGGTTTGTTAAAATAAACAAGCAAATTTCCAATAAACCAAAAAGGGGAAACCGACTATTAGTGCATTATTAAATATATTGCATTATTATAATATAAAAATTGTAACAAAATAAGGAGACAGTGCTATATTTAAAAAAATGATATTAAATAATTGTTGAAATAAGTACTCATGAATTGTAACTTGTCATGATGCAATTTTGTGCTCTAAATTGATAATGAAATATACATATTGTAAACATGTTTTTTTATTAAATATTTTACTGAAAACAAAGAGACTAGTTGTCAATGTACAAGCTATTGTCATATCGTGCTGTGTGCAATGAGTTGGTTAGCAGGGCTCAAATTTTGTATAAACACTTCGTGGACAACAGCAGCTGAAAAGTATTTTTACTTGACCAATGAACAATCTTAGTTAAAATTGAACATCTGTTAATTGATATCCATTTGGAATCATTTGCAGTTGAACTATTGATTTAATGACAGAAACTCTGCTCAAAGTCAACATAGGACTGGTACCAAATACTAGGCCTGGGCGAGTAGTGGATTTCCTACTCAAGTACTAGCAGAGAAATTACTCACGAGTAGTGGAGTACTCGCGTGTAGTTACTAAATCCCCATAAAAACAAAAACATGGCATCAACATTATGAAGAAGGAAGTCACTATGAATAAAAAGCATGGAAGGCACACTGCATTCTTTAGCAATGAGATATCCTTACTCTGCAAAATTTTGGCTAATTTTACTTGAAAATTCATTGGTGGGGAGTGTTAGTGGAAACAGATGGAGGTAGTGATTCCTCTATTGCAGGGGATGTATTAAGACAAAGTACAAGTTTAGCGCAGAATGCGCAAAGTGGTTACTTTTTATAAGTCAGCACTTGTGAAAAAAATTGCTACTCGCGAGTACATGTACCTACCTCTACTCACGCAAGGACAAGTACTCGAGTAGCCAAAAATCCACAAACAGTACGAGTAGCAAACACTACTCATGAGTACTCGAATACTTGGGAAACTCGCCCAGCTTTACCAAATACCCTGTGAAAAAAAGTCCAGCTAAAATTGTATCGTGTGGAAGAAAACTAAGGTGGTTTCAAATAGGATGCCTGCTGACACACTTTTTAACATGTATTAGCAATGGAATCCTATTACAAGACCCCCCCAAAAGGTGCATTTATGTTTTCTCGGTTTTTTTAAACTGTACCCAATCAATCTACTTAGCTGAACCTGCAACAGGTTAGTTGTCATGCATGGTGCATGACACGATGCACCCTGCTTAAGATTTTGAGCAAATTTGTTGCTTCAAATGAAAGTAAAGGCACAAGAAGCAAATAATCATATGTACCTTTTAAGAAAGTTGTAGTCCATTAGAGACACACTCTCAGAAAAAATGGTCCGGTTAACATTGTTAACTTATTTCTTATGATGGGACTGCGGTTTGGCCGAAGTCAATTGAGCGTGATCGGCTGACTGATAAGGTTTACGTACAAAACCCCAAGCCAACGAGGTTTTTGTATAGAGAGCTGCCGGACCACATTTTGCGAGAGTGTGTCTGTAATGCATTAGGATTATACAAGAAGTGTATTGCATTGCTTCTGATGGTAAATGGGAAACATCAAATGTGAACGTTTTTAATAGTTAAATGAGTCTTGCATGTGTAGGATTAGTCATGATCATGATAATCTGAGACCAGATTTGGACAGCACATGCAATCATGAAAGCCATGTATTCATCTGAGTGCAATGTGTAATTATAAAACATCAAGATGAATTTGTATTCCCTTTGTTTTAAGTTACCATAACTTCCAAAGAATTTATATACGATTTAGAAGTGTTTTTGTCATTTCGTATAACCTTCGAGAGTGAAATACATTTTAACTTCAAAACAATGTGTGTTACAGTGAAGTGCAAATTTGCCTTGTTCAAAGTATTTATGCAAATGCGATAAGGTTTTCTGTCATGGATGTTGGTATGAACGTAGATGATGTGGATATGATTCACCTACTTTAATGTAGTTGTGTTTGTCATTTATAATACATGTACACCATATAGTTATTAAACTTATCAGAATTTTTGTGCTGTAAATTTTGGATTTTTGTGACTTGGTTTAAATATCAACAGTCACTTCTTTCATATTTCAAAAAACTATATTTCCAATGGCAAATTATTAAAGTAGATGCGGTGTTTGAAATGAATCAGACTTTCTATTCTATAAATGTTCTAGTTTTCTGGCAACGTGATGTTAGAAATGAACTCTTTTGAACTTTTAATAAAATTGTATTTTCAATGGCAAATTTTATATTAAATACATGTACATGTAGATCTGAGCCAATTTACTTGTTTCAGTCAAATTATTCTGTGTGAAAGATTGACCATTTTCTCCTCTGGCTTATTTCATTGTGTCACGCTTAATTTCTTGTTTACAGAATCCCAATGTTTTCAAGTAGATGTCATGGCTGATGGAAAGTACTCAAGAAAAATAATCAAATCCAAATTTAAAATATCTTGAAAAATTTAAGTATCTTCCTTTTCTTGTACATATATTCAATGGGGAGTGCCCAGGGGAGTGCCGATAAAAGCCTACAATCGTGCACACTACATTACCTAATAGTGTACAGGGGCGGATCCAGGAATTTCGCAGGGGGGGGGGTGTTACATCAGCCAAAAAATCCGATGTAAACAGGTGTTTTTTTTCCGGACATTTGGCCTCCGTAAAATTAAAAACTAGGGGGGGGGGGGCTGGTTCCATATTTTAATAGGGGGCGCTGTTCAAATTCGACGATTAGTAACGCTAGTAACGCTAGATTACAGACTGGTGTGCCGTATTTTGAACAGGGGTACATTATACCAGTATAATTTTTTAGGAATTTGTATGATAATGGGTTTTTTTTACTTTTTTTTTTTTTTTTTTACCCCAACCCCCCTCCCTCTAGATCCGTGCCTGGTGTAAAATTGATGGCCCCTGCTCACAACTGTTTTTTTTTAGGGGGGGGGGGGGGGGGGGGGGGGGAGAGACCGTTCGAATGTAACATC